>NC_049180.1:15749041-15876541 GCF_009769625.2 Cygnus olor | reverse complement strand
GAAGGCTTTGCAACACAGTCACTTTGTTTTCCCCACACAGTCCATTTGCTATTGCTCAGAGTGATGCAGGGACTGGCTAAAATGAAAAAGGAATAAAAATTGCTGTGACAGAGTTTGTATTTTTGTGTTTGCTCTGTCGGTTGCCCCATTACCAGCTGGCCACAATTCCTCCAAGATGAGCCAATTATCTCCACCACCTCCCCCCAGAAACTTCCATCCAGGTATGTGCCTGTTGTGTGACCACAACACACTGAGCTCATGAGCCAGGTGTGTCCAAAGAGATTTCCCCTGTAGGACCACGTGGGTGGGTGGCAGCGCGGAACTTGTTTTGGGGCAGGCACCCCACACCCCAGGCCCCTTTTGTGGGGGACAAGGAGCTGGCTGTGGCGTCCCCATGGGTGGGCTCACTGGGTGCTCCGGGAAGCACAAGGGGGACAGGATTTAGAAGGCCCAGGCTCCTCGCTGGGTGCTCAGTGCGGGTGAGGCAGCTTGGTAAGGCCCAAGCAGTGATCCAAAAATCTCATCCCGCCTGAATTTGGTTATCTTCCACCGATGCCCATGCCGTGTCCAGAGACAAGACTGCCTGTGTGGGACTGGGCTGCCTTGGAGCAGCTGCAGTGTAACACCTCTCACAAGACGCAGTTATGGCTGCATTAAACCAATCCAAACCCGGCTGCTGTGAAGGCAGGCCCTCCTTTTGTGCCGCGGCCTAGTGGCTGCCCACACAGACAGAATGGCAGAGCCCCAACCTTCAGCCTGAGCTCCCGGGTGAGTTTATTGGTGTTTATTGGTAAACTGCATGGGCATGGGCAGGCTGGGGACACATCAAGGGCCCAGTGTGGGCCTGGCCCTGGGGACACTGCAGGAGGACCCCGTTCCTGAGGGGCCTGGTGCCACCAGGCCTCGGGGCAGCGTGTCCCAGGGCCAGGCCTTGCACCGCATGGCCTGACCCAACACGGGACTTGGGGGGGCTGCATTACAGGGGAACACCTGGTGCCAGCCCCAGTGATCGCAGGGGAGCTGCTGGGGTCAATCCCCACACAGACATAGCCACTCTCAACCAGTTCTCTGCCTCCACCTTGTCCCACCCTCAGGCCAATCCCAGTCCTGCCCCCTTAGCACCCACGTCTATTTCCTCCAAGATGAGCTGATTATCTCTGTGGCCTCCTGGCTGAAACGTCAGTGGAGAACCCAGCTATGCAGGTGTGCTCATGTGGAGGTGTTGGGGGGTTCATACACATGGGAAAGGGGCATGTGGGTCCCACAAGGTTTGCCACCTCAGGGAGCATATGGGTGAAGCGGTATTTTTCGCTTGTTCTCTCAGGGACGTTAATGGTAAGTCCCATGGCGGCAAGAGGAAGAGCGAGTCAAAATTGTACTTCCATTGTGTGGAAGGAAGTCTAGAATTCTGACAACACATGTGATGCTTTCTATAAAATCCCATTTTAATCAGTGATGACAGTTTGACATTTTTCCAGCTGCTCAGAAGTGGTAGACAGTCAGGCATCTCAGTAGGGCATGGGTTGGCATGCTGGGCTGTGTGTAAGCTTTAACTTTTCTACCACTCACTGACTTACGCTGGTATTCGAAGAACAGGAGGGGGGAAAAAAAGCTTTCTGCAGGTTTTACACCAGCTTATTCTATCTGTGGTTTCAGTCTTGTCTTGTAAAAGTAAAATCTTCACTTTGAAACTGTATCCAGATGCTGCCAGCTAGTATTATCATTCTCAATAGCAAGTGAGATTTTATTTATAAAATGTCCTGGCCTTTGTTGAACAATTCATGATTATGCACGCTTGAGGGATGTGTAAACAGTAATTAAAATACAGTTAGTGTAAAGCTTATGCTCTTAAAGAAAGCAGCATCAATTTAAAGGAAGGGATAATGTGCTGTGGTGAATATTGATCAAAATGAGGAAAAAAAGAAGTCTGAAATAATGGGATAAAGCACCTGGGAGAACAGTCTCCACAGGGTGGGGGCAGGCAGATACCCTGTGCCCAGGTGAGGGTGCTGTGCTTGATGAGACCACCTGCCTCCAGTGTACTGGCTGGAGATGGCCTGACCTCCGACAGGCACAGCCACGGGTGTGGTCCCGCAGCCTGTTTCCCTTGGCGGGCACCCTCAAGGTGAGGGAGCAGACGTTGCCTGGGGTAGAAGGGAGGTAATCGGTTACTTATTTAGTGTTTCCATCTGCATCCTATTTGGGTCTCTTACCCAAGCCTGCCAGATTCTGTCTTTCCTAGATATGTCCATGGTTTTGGCCACTATTGTCACTATTTGGTTACCACCTCTTCCTCCTTACTCTATTTACCTTTGTGTTGCCCTTCTTAAAGTATGAAAACACTGAAAATCCCGTCTTATAAATGCAAATCTGATGGGAAAGGTGCCCATGGTCCCTGTGTTTGAGGCACTGCTTTGCAGGGCATTTCTATTTACCTCCAGAAGTGTCTAAGTCCCAGGTCTTCACCTGTACCATGAACTCTTTCATGGCATGAGCCCAGTCCCTCTGCCTCACTCTGCCCAGTCCCTCTGCCTCACTGTTCCTGTCATCTCTTGTCGCTTGTCTTAGTTTTTCCTCCTGTCTGTTTCTCAGTGAGGACCAGCTTGCTCTCCAGTGCTCAGCTTTTTTTAGACTGCAATTCCTTTGGAGCAAGACATGGTCTTAGCTCACAGCACACTGTGTACACACACATCTCGTTAGCTGTATAAACAATGAGAATAAATTGGATTCAAATTATCAATATTGTAGTAGCATGGGGGTAGGCACATAAAATCAATGCTATGAACCTAAACTGCACATGTAGTTACTACAATTACACCTAAAAATAAACATTTTGCAGATCAGTGGGGACATTTAACTTGACGTGCACTTGCACAATTCTTTGGTGTTCACATAGTTTCAGGCACAGAACCAGTGTATGGTGTGTATGGCACTGGGGATGCTGAGACTGGACTCTTAATCAGAAGCTGTTGGTTTATTTTTAGTTACAGTTATCCAGTTATGTTACTGGATTGTTTTGGGGAATTTGTACATGTCTAAAAACTTACTTCTTATCAACCCAGCCTCACGCCTTGCAGTTTCAGATAGGCAATTGGATAAATTAATGTTAGTGCTGTATTCTTTATGAAGAACAGGCATTAAATTGAGGAAATAGTTATTAATAGGTGCAGAACTTGCACCTGCAGATAAAAATCCTGTTTGAGAAACCAGGATTGTTTGTTGTCTGTGTTTTTCTGTACCGAGTATATTTTTTAAAATGAGTTTATGTATCAGAATGCATGGAAAAAACCCAAGCCATTTAGATCAAGGAGTCAGAGATGTAAATGGAATGTTGATGACTTATTTACAAATGTTTTCTCAGCCTTGTTGCTTTTCTATAATTTCTACAGGATATCCTCTTCCTTCTAAGTCTCCAGAAATTACAAGAGAGGCTGCTTTTGGGGGGCCATTTGTTAGGAGGCTGGCAAGGTGACTTAGTCAAATAATTGTTGCTAAACTCCTGCAGTACCTGCTGCTTAAAGTGTTTAGTTTGCCTAAATAGTTCTCTGTTAGGGCACAATCATTCTCTCAAAAATATACCACTTTTGATGCACTTCCATCTTTGTTCAGCTTGCTCATCTCACCTTTTCTAATATGGTGTTTCTGTGCACTGCTAGGGGTTATCTGATTTTAGCCTAAAAAATCCATTTTTCCCCCCATGCAGATTGTAGACCTTCATGGCATGGGGGGAAAAAAAGGCTCAAATCCTTTATTTGAAAATATCGATTCTGGTGATAATTATCAAAGATTTAGTTCCTCTGAGTTTAGATGAACCATTAACCATGTCCCCAGCTCATAAATCCAGTCACTAACGAAAATCTGCAGGAGTGAACTCTGTCAGAAACTTCGGTGCGTGTCTGCATGGGTTTGCTTGGTGAGGCTGTGGCAGCGTCCATGCTCCGAGTCCCCAGGGATCCGAAGATGATTAATGATAACAAAGCTTTCCCTATTGTGTTAGTGAGTAGGAAGGAAGGAAGAGTACTCTAAAAAGAGAGTGCATAGAATTTCTGAGTGTTGAAGTTCAGGGGTAGAGCTTAACCCTTTAGACCGGCTGCAAAATTTCTTCTAGTTGTGCGAGGAAGGTGTCATCTGCTTTGTCGTCACCATGAAGTCTGCCCGGTGGCTGTGTGAGCCCGTCTCTGCCCCAAGCGCAGGAGCGTGCGGGGTAAACCATCACACTGCAATGTAGCAACGCTTTTGGATGAGGTGGACTGCTCGCAGTTTAACAAATGGGTAGGCACACCCACAATCCACTTAGGTTCAGCTTTCTGAAATGTGCTGGAGATTTCTGCTAATGGGTTTTCCCTGTGGGCAGCATTACCAACCTGATTATGCAGGTTTTAAGAAACTCTCTTAGGAAGATTCTTTTTCATCGTAAGTTTTGACATTGACCTACTAAACTGGGTAATTTAGCATTTTATTTTCTAAGAATGAAAAAGAAAATTGAATATTTCATGACAAGAGAGGGATTATGGTAACGCTGCTCTGTATGGGAAGCCTATCATGTCCAGGGGCCAGATCGTGCTTCTGAGATCTGGGCATCAACAAGAAGATCTCAACCCCTGCCGTCAGGACCACAGCTGGAGTTCTTCAGCTGTGATACCCCCAGATTACTGGCTGCAGGAGCCTTTAATGTATTTGTGAGTATAGCTCAGAGCTGCAATGTGAATAATACACCCCTTCCTACTGGAGAAGTTTCCAATAGAGAGGCGACACTACAAATCATGTTAATTTTTGTAGGGACCTCATATCTCAGTGAGTGGAGGCAGGGACAATCATGGCAAGGATAACTCTGGCTAGTGGTGGCAATCAAGGGCCTCTGCATGGAGAGCTTTGGCCTCCTGGAGTCTGAAAGTTCCTCTGGGTTTACGAGCAGCTTCTGAACAGAGGTGGAGAGCAAACCTTTGCCTTTGACACATTGCAAGAGAATCTCCGTGAAGAAATCTTGGTGGAGGTTGCATCATAAAAAGCCCACTCCTAAAGCTAACTTGGAGGATGTGGCAATATAGCCCCAGCAATTTAATTGCTATGTTCCTTTAATAGCAATTGTTCCTTGCCATTAAGGGCCACCACATGCAACGTGATTATTAGTTGGCTGAAAACAGAAATGCTTTGTTTCAGTGAGGCACGTTACCTGATACACCTAACCTGGGATTCCATTAAAAAATGTACTGGGATTTTTAAAACTGGTTTTATAGCAGATACATTTTATCAAAATATTCACTTTTTAAAAGAAATTCAAATGCTGTAGTACTTGGCCAGATCTCTTGTTAATATGGTGTGGTTTAAAATAGTTCTTTTCCCCCCTTAAGTCTTGCATATCTGGGCACAATTCATGTTTTTGGTCTATGCAAAGCAGCAGTTTACAGAAGTGCTGTTCAGTATCTGCTTTGAGCTTTAGAGTGAAATACACCGTGTTGTGCTTGTAAGGAGTCTATTCTTTAGCCATTCTTTTACTACCTTTACTGGGTTGTAACAGCCTTGCTACTATCATTTGTTAGGCATGGTGTTAGAAGAGTATTACAAACCCTCTAGCTGATCCTACTGAAAGTAAGGGCTTGTTGGGACTGTGACATCTGATAGTTTCCTTCCTCTCATTGCCCTCATCTTTGTGTTCTCCTCCTTTGTCGACTTGCCTCTGCTCTCTGGTGTGTCCAGAGCTGGAGGGTGGCCAAGCGCAGCCCTGCTGTGGGGCAGCTTGGCGCTCAGCTGGGGGGTGGATGCCTCCCCCAAAAATATCCAGACAAGTGAAGAGTAATGTGGTGACTGCGTGTACGTTCACGAGTGACCATGCTTATCTGACTGCGTTATTTATGCCTGTGTGGAAAATGTAATGTGCATGGCAGAGGTATAGCATCTTGCCATTCAGTAACTTTCTAAATATAAACCCGAAAAAAATACTTAGCATTTCGGTGATGCCTGTTAAAATGTCTTGGAGCACTTCCTCACCACGACTTCAGTCTCAAGGTAGGATGCAAGCAGGAGCAGCTCAGCTGAGGTTTTTTGTCCTACTTTTGGGGCTTGCATTAGCGCTGGCTGCAGGAGCTGTGCTGATGACCAAATCCCACATGTGGCCAGGTCCTTGGCTTCGCAGCGCTCTCCACCTCAAACGTTGGGTTAAGATTTCTTCCTGTGCTCTGACCCCTCCATGGTAGGTAAACAGGCTGGAGCAGCATGAAAGGGCTGGAAGCCCTGTTTCTGCTGGGGCAGAATTCCCCTGGTGCAGGCACTGCCGAAGACAGCGAGAAGGCACCGCACGGGCTCTGCCCCAGATGTCTCCTACCTTTGGTGTGCAAATGGGGGGACCCTGATAGGCAGCCAGCATGGCTCCTTTCAAGTCCTCGTTCAGCTCCTGCTGCGTATCTTTCCCCTCGTGCTGCGGAGAGAAGAACACTCCAGTTTTGTTGTGCTTAAATTACACCGCCTTTTATATTAGGACAGATCAAAAACTAAAGCCCAAACCATTTTCAGTTCACATAGCTATATATAAGCAACCGGGTAGTAATTAAAATATCTAATTAAAATGTACATATTCCCTCAACAAAAGCAAAATTGTTCTGTAATGTCACTGCTGCTGTGAAGTTTATACAACGTTCAGAGATTTCTCAGTCACTTACCAAATAAAAGCAGTTCTAACCCCACCTTTAAAAAAAAAAAAAAACCCACAAAATTCTTCACATAAATAAATATTCCACTTGCATAATTTATAAATTACTTTGGTTAAAAATGTTAAATTGCCAAGAAGTCTGACTGCAACTGGCCTGGCTTTTCTTTTATATACATACTAAAAAAAAAAAAAGAATGTTGAAACAGCTGAGGTTGGTTTGGTTGAGGGTTAATGTTTGGGTAAGAAGCTTCCAAGGAAACTTGAAGTGCTGAATGAACTCCACTCCATGGTAATTAGTGAGTGGTATTTTTCTTTTGGAGTCATTTTCTGAATCAATGTAATAGCTAGTGATGAGAATGGGGAGGGACACCAGATGGGGAAGATGATAACTCTCAATGAGGCGTAACGTTGAGGCTGTGGCTGTTATGTTACAGACATGTAGGTACATCCAGCAGCAGAAGGAATAAAAGTTCAGTTGCATTGGCCAGACTTGGAGCAATTAGTTTAAGTTAGAGCTATTCCACTTTTTTCCTGTTTGATTTTTACATATCCTCAACTTGTACGTGGTATTGTGGTGTCATATTAAATGGTTGCTGTCTTCCATGCTTGAGATACCTGACTTCAGTGGTTGGTAAAATGTTCTCTTCATATAGCTCTGGATTCTAGTTCTGTAGTTTAGGATCTCTGAATAAATATTGGTCATTACATTGAATTTTGAGAAGTACCTTTCTGTACATGGAGTACTTTTCTTCAAAGACCTGTGAAGTAGTGTACATCTGACTATTCGTATATATCTGTTCAGAAAGATTTTTGGTTTATTCAGTTCTTTGGTTTCCATTACCAATATATATCTTTAAAAAAAATATGGTATCAGACCTGACATGGCAGTTGTAGAAAGCAGTAAAGCAGTCAAAGTTCTGTTCTTGCTGAGATTTCTTGGACATATTTAAGGTCTGATAAAGTTTGGGTCTCATCGTAGGATTGCTTTCTTTCACTAATGCAACTCAGCTTGGAAGAGATCACGGTTTAATGCCGTATTATATCTGTGATGTAGACACGATGGTGGTCTCAGCCAAGGTGCTGAGAACATTGGAAGAATCACTGCAGTGTGTGATTCTTTGGATTCCTCTGCGGGAAGCTCGTGGCTATAGAGAAGGAGGCTTCTTTCCATCCCTCGGAAGGTATTAGTGTGAATCAAGGCTCAGAATAAAATCTAAGTGGGGGACTTTCAATCTCCAGAGTTGTTGATGTTTTTTGTTTGTTTGGACAGCTTTACTTCCCTGCTGCTTCAAGAACAACTTGTTCTTTAAAACGTATATATAAGTGGAGTTGCTTCTCAAGACAGAAATGTCATTTCTTTTTTTAAAAAAAGAAATGCTATATAGCTGCGCAGTCATCAAATTTCAAAACATGTAACTGAATGAGGCTTTTTTTCAGAACGGCTTTCAAAATACTGCAATTGTGTAATAAGTCAAGGAGCTAACTAGTGAAAGGTCTGTGGATGTCTTTCCCTGTTCCTCCTCGGAACTGTCAGTCGACTGAAGGCTTTGCATTTTTTGTACTGGAGAATTTGATTTTTAAGAATAAAAATGCTTTTTCACTAAATAGAAAATTTTACAAAAATTTATTTATAATGTTGAAATTTTTGCTGATGATTCAGACTAATTATTTTATAATAATAAATGCCGAAATATGAGTCTGCAAACTATGAAGGTGCAGCAGAAAAATGTACCAAGATAGAGGTTTTTATCTTTCTCTCGCAGGGTCTGTGGCCAACTTCTTAGCAGGGGAGATGCGGGCAAGGCTGGTGTTGCAGTTGGAAGGCTGTCTTCGTGGCCTGGGACAGCTCCTGCTGGAACAGAGCACTGGAGATGTGTGGATATCAGCGAGGTCAGATTTTCTCCAAAATGTTCTTTATACAGCCGCAACTGCTTATCGCCATCATCGGGGTTATTGCTAATCCTTGGGATGCTCAATTCACCCGTGGTGGTTTTGGAGGTGGGCTGAGGTTATATTGTGGTATGCTGGGCATAGGTTTGGCAGGGTGCTCAGACTGATGCTTCACTCCTGGGCCTGTTGAGGTGTTTGATGGGAATCAGTGGCTTTTAGGTAATACGTCACACATGCAGAAAATATGGCATATGCCAAGCAGTGGATTAGCTAGAGCTGTAGATCAGATTTTGTGTATTGTGGCTGTGGACTGTTTTTTCCATCTATTAAGTGATATCCTGTTTTCCCAAGAATATCGTATTTAGGAGAAAGCTGGTCAAGAATTCTCCTAAGTAAAAGATGTTTTTTTCTGTACTTCACATAATAACAGTTCAGTGAGATAAAAATAGTACAGAAAACAAATTAAACTTACAAATGAGAGGATATTAGAGTTTGGTCATCTTAAAAGTTGGTATTGGCCTTTTTTCTGAGAGATGATTTTCTTTTTTTTCTCTTATTGATTTTTTTCAATGTTGCTAAGGTTTCTTACTGTTTTGTTGTTACTTTCTCATAAAACTCTCCACAATTCTTAAGGGAAACATTCTCATTAAGGTCACAGTGGTAAAAGAAATCTTTATGGCAAGGTTAGGAACTATTTCTAATGATTTGGAGGGTTTTTTTTTCAGGCAATTTATCTTTACAGTGGCCATTTTAAACTAAAGTAAAATTCAGAGTAATAAGACCCATTCCCTTCCACTAGACCATACAGAGTCCTGGGCTTCAACAAGGAATGACATATGAAACCATTGAAAACACAGTAGAAGAACAGTAAAACCAACTTTCCAAACAGAGAAGGAAAAAGTTTTAAAGCCTTGTCTAAACACAAGTTTTGCTACTTTTAACTGTGCTGATAATTAAGTTGATACAGATATGCTGATATTTCCCATTTATGTGAGTGAAGAAATGTTTACTCATGTGGAGGAGCAACTGCCAAGCACCTTTGGTGTTCACCCTGCTCCTCATGCACTCAGACTACACTTAGACTCAAATTCAGCAGTTCTGGGAGTGTGCAGGAGGCTCCTCAGTGGGCTTTTTACCTCTGCCAGCCACATGCTCTGAAGCCCCCTGCTTATGGCCAGGCTGTCTGGTGCTGGCTGCCCTTGGTGCCCAGCCATATCCCAAGCATGTTTCACTGCTCAGGCCTCTAGACATAGCCTTAGCAAGCAATGTTAAGTGCATCTGTGTGAAGTGGTTTACTGTTTTGCATAAGAGTAAGCTACCTCACTCACCTCACCTGAACATGCAGTAATTAGCGTGGAGTTAATAGTATACCTGAATGCTACAGATTATTATACAATCACATTACCGTGTAGGCCAGCCCTATGTCGTACAGAAGTAGGGCATGTTTGCACTGCTGTTACTATATCAACACTACAGCTTGTACTACACTGGGTTACAAACATCTATGCTCTAACAAATATAATTAGATGAGCATGCAAATGTGTGAAGCTGGCCTGAGCTGTAATGAGCTGTGAAGAGGAAAGTAGAAGATACCAGTGATGACTTCAAAAAGGATTTACTGTTTGAAAGTACATCAGGTCTGCAGGTTTTCAGTGTTATCTTAGCTATTGGTTTTTTAAGTATTCAAAGCATTCCTAAATACATTTGAGGACTTGTTGTTTCTGAACCAAGTATGTATTCACCGAGCAGCTTTGCCATAGGAGACCAAACTTCAGGACACCATAGGTCATTTCATAGTACATGCTATATGTGAAGGCGCCCATCAAAATGTTTTAGTTGGTTTTCTTCTGGTTCCCGCCAACTGAATGGCACTAAACTCTCTGTAACTTCCCTGTGTAACGAGCTGGGGAGGTGGCCAAAGGCAGGCATGAGATGCCAGCACCATGTAGCCATCCAGCTCCTTTCACATTGTCATCAAGCATTTCAGGTACTGCTCTAAATGTGCTCTACAAACCTCAGGCTCAGAACCTACATGCTTCAGACTTAACAATGAAATTCTTAAATTTAGAGTTAGAAAACAAGTGATGTATGTGTAGATGTATTCGTATAGGTACAGGGTTTTAGAGATCTGTGGGTCAGTCTAAAGCTAGTCAGTCATTTCACAGGTAGTTGCAAAGGAGTGAGGGAGCAGCACAAGTACCCAGTCCTCTTCTTCTGAGGTTTTCAGGTCACTATAAATGTGACTGACCAAACTTCTTCACGCGCTTGTAAAGTTGATATGAAAGGTGTGATTGTGTTTAACAGGTCAAGGTCAGGGATTCTCCCAGGCCATTTAGTGTGGCCATACTGAAGCTAGAGCTACGGCACAGTAACTGTAAAGCAGTTGTGCTTTCTACCCCATACTGCACTTCCAAAGCATGTTTTCTCGTACAAACCTGTGCGTGGCTGGTCAGGCTTCTTAGGAGCTTCCTAAGGAAGAATGAAAAATCAAAATGTGAAGTGGTAAGGTCACTGTGATATGAATTTAGCTTGAGCAAGCTGCATAGATACTGACTGCAGGGTTTTTGAAGCTGTGATGAAACACATAATGACAAAATACTGTTCAGAATCTCTGAACAAATTTTTAGTATTTTCAGTCCTTACTATTGACACAACATTGTGAATATACCTTGGTTTGTACAGGGGTTTACAAGTCCTTAGTGTCAATTCTGTTCATGTGTATATGTTGGAGCAGAATTCATATATGTGTAAATGGTAACGAAGCATTCTCCGTGAATGTTATTAATAAATGAAGTTTAACATTTTGCTAATCAAAGTAAAGGTCAACAATATTGGAGGATGGTAAATGTGAATCTGTCTTCAAAACAGTATGATATCCATGCAAGATTACTTTAAAAAAAAAAAAAAAGTGTTTTCTTCCTGGAAACACTGTTTAGCTTTTTCTCTCATTCACAGACATGCATTAAAACAGGTATTTTCCAGAGAATATAGTGATCCTGGTAGATGATTATTTGCAAATGTCATTTTGCATTTGCTCTTCTAAGAAGCAGGGCTCTTCATGTTTTAAGTTCCCATTTTTCCCCTTACTTCTGAAGGGCAAGGTACAAGATTCAAGCAATGTACGTAGGTTCACTATACTAATATGATGGCAGATCTACAAAAAAAAAATCTGTTGTCTTTATGAGGAAATTTCCACATCAGAACCATGATTCTGGTCTGAAGTGAGGGAGAGAGAAAGGCAGGATGATCTACAATACCTTTGACTTTTGAATTCCTCTGAGATTTTAAAAATTCTATAATCCTGTTTGCAATTGAAAATTAATTCTTGACTTCAAGACTTTGTGTCTTACCTCAAATGCAGTCAGAAGTGTTTCTATTTAACTGTTATTGTGGGAATCCATATTTATCCTTCAGTGACTCCCTTGATGGTGCATGCTTATTTTTTTTAGTAATTGCTGCAGAGCCAGCTTGGGATCTGAAAACTGGCTGGCGTGCTTTCAGTTTCTTGTGTTATGACCAGCAAAAAAGGCTTTATCATCTGAATTGAGCTGCCAGTTGTGTTGATAACCCACAAAGAGGACTGTTGGTGGTTGTGCTCCTGCACAGCTCGTGGGTTCTGCAGTACCAGCAGCTCTCCTGCCTCCCTGCTGGGGTGGCTGCACCTGGGCTTCTGAATCCCAAGTTCCCCTTCAGCTGGATGGGATTCAGAACAAATGTTGATGATGCAATGCATCGTCATAGTCAGTGTCTGCTTGGCAACCGTGATGCCTCAGCTTCTTCCCCCTGACGCTGCAGATCTGTGCTGGGTGGGTGGTAGCGTGTGGGAATAGCAGCACTTGCATTTATCAAGACGTCAAAATGGGGCAGGAGTTGAACCCTCATAAGCTCCCCAGCCACAGGTGTAACAGCAGATCAACACTTCACCAGCTTGGGTGGAACTCAGGCTAAAAGCAGGTAATCTCTGTGAACGTGTCAAAAAAGTGGGGCTGCTCTCAACATAGCTCAGGTTGTTTTCTGCCATCATTTGGCCCATCGCCTAACAGTGAGTACGGTGACTGGTGCTTCTGCGAGGCATCTTGGTAGTGCAGCTCTTCTCTGCAGCGTGGTGTTCCTGTGCTGCTGATTGTCTGCATCTCCGCTTGCTGTTTAGGATGGTAAACAAAGCAACGTTTGGCTGGTAATTGCCAAATCCCCCAGAATGGATTCTGACTTTGGGTGGATTCTGACTCTTTGGGTCTGGAGACTTCTAATGCAGATGCTTTTCTCTCAACAGTTACAGACTTGCTTCAACTTTGGGTTTAGAGCTACATCTGGAGTAGAGGCTTTCTTGGAAAGGATGTGTTCAGTCTGTCAGCGCAGTGCTGGGGAGCTGCTTCTGGAGCAGTTGTTGGAGAGCATGCCCAAACCTGGCGCTTGGTGTGCTTTTTGGTTAAAGGACCGAGCTATCTGAGCAGGGTGTGCATTTTGCTTGTACCTCAGAAGAGGGGAACAGCTTTTCAGGCAGTGCATGTGGTGTGTGAGCCAAATGCTGCCACAGCTGGGCCTGAACTATTGTTTGGTGACAAGCTGGAGGCTGGCTTAAACAAGGGCCATCCTCCACTAAACTTCTTTGGGGAGGCTGGCTTGATCGTGCACCATGGGAAGCAGAATAAAAACAGCTCTTCAGTGTCAACAGAGCACTCAGTTGTGGATGGGATAAGTTAAAGCCTTGTCTGAGACTATTAAGTAAGAGACTAATTATTGTCGCGTTTTTGGTAGCTCCCTGATTTCATTCTCTGGCTGTAATCTGAAGAGCATCACAGTTGTGGAAAGCCGTTGGTACTCTGCTAGTAGTTAGGAATTGGTCTCCAATAAAAATGCAGTGTTGAAACAATAGAACAATAATTTATCCAGTGTAGTGTCTCCCGGGGATTAGAGTTGAATATGTTTGTTTTTCATTTTGAGCACATTCGCTGAAATTTGCAAATGCAGATTAGCCAATGCTTACAACAAACTCAGAACATTTATGTCACATGCACTTAATCATGGATTGCTCTGTGAGCAGAGCTTGTGCATGGGCATACATCAAAGCTGATATCTATCTATGTTGTAATGTATTCCTCCACATGACCATATCCAATACATGGTACTTATTATTCCATTAGTACCCAAACCACAAACCCTTTCCATTTGCAAAGATGCAAATAGCTGTGTACTTTGTTTTATTAAGGATCAGCCATTAGGGGGTCACTGGTTAAAAGTCTGATGATCATTAGAGGGATTTTTTAAAAAAACAAACAGCTGTTGTCATATATCTTGAAGAGTTTCTGTTGTACCGATGCAATTTTTATCTGTGGTGATGATGTTGTCATGGGAACATATGCACAGGGGAATTAAATGATGTCAGGAGAAGTGTAAATGATGCAAACACACCTCATTTGAAATGTTAATTACCACCCTTCCCTCCACTCCAAAGAACAGTTCAATTTGATTTTATTTCTGATGTAGGGAAAAATATGACACTTTTGTCTAACAATAAGTAGCTTACATTGTTGTACCAAAGTGAGTATGAGTCAGTGAGTTAATCTGCATTGGCAGCATTTGCACTGGGGACCATCTGCAGCCCTGCTTGTCTGAGCATCAGTAATATTCCTCTGTGAATATCTCATCTTGATGGTCAGGGGAGGCAGGCAGCCTCTTTAAAGAGTTCCATAAATGCTTATAATTGCTGCATTAAACTTCAGTTTATTATTTTCTCCAGGTGCAGGTATGCGGATGATATGAAACCCCACTGCATTTACATACAAATTGAAGATTTTTATTAATCAGCCCGGTAACAGGAATCAAACAGCAACACTCCATCAGGTCCTTAAATACATTTGGTGACATTTTTACCATGCATTAGCATGATAGGGCAAGCAGAATATAATGTACCAATGATTGCTTTTCCATTGAAAGCACAAACGGTTTCATTTTTCCTGTCATCTCAAATAAGTGTTAAAGAGGGTTTGGAGGCTATTGTGTACATTCCGTATGCTAGGGACTTACAAACACTGATGGCCACATTAAATAACCATTAGTGGCTCGGCTTAGATCATTGCAACATCCCTCCTCTTCAGAATTTATTCTTTGATTTAAAGTGAAAGCAATCTGTGACTGCTTTCATAAAGTCCTTCGGCTCCCTCCATTTTTTTTTCCTCAAACAAAATGCATTACAACAGTAATTTTATGACTGTTAAGATAACTGCCGTTAACAAGCACTTAATTAAAATGTACAATAAATAGCAGGCTGCAGTCTTATCTCCTCTCATGAGCTCCCAGCAGCCTGAGACTCCAATGCACAGCCCTGCTGTTCCTCGGCTTGTTTGCAGATTAATTGCTTTTCTGTCTGGCAAAAGCTGCTTCTCCTTCAGCCAGATCGTAAATGACCAGATAGGGACTTTATCAATCAAGCTACTACTTTCTGTGATCACTTCCATTCAACACCTTCTGAATTTCGCATTGAGAGAAACAGAAGTTATAGAGATAGGATTTAACATCTTAGTTTTTGTGTGCTTGGAATTTACGATAGTGCTGTCACCGTTTGACACTGTTAATCTTTACATACAATACCCTTGGAGCAAGGCTGGTTTTGTTCCTGAGCTGGAACTATCCCTTGTAAGGACTGTGAAGAATACGTATGAAACACAGCTGAAGTGCTCTCTGCAGCACAAGGTTACATCTCTCCCATAATCTGCATGCACTCGCTGATGTGCCTCAGCATTTCCCTGTAACCTTGGATGCTGACCAAGCCAGCAGTTTAGTTATATTAATTGAGACCTTGTTTTATTGTGATTGCTTATCTTTTATATTGGGGTCTGGAAGCCTCAGCCATGGATGAGGGCCCCGCTTTGGTAGGTGCTTAATGTGCCTACAGTGAAAACCTAATTGTCCTCAAAGCAGGCTTTGTTCACATCAGGAGTTGGTTTCCCTGTTTAGACTCTGCCTATCACCAAGACCCTAGCAGACAGAGATTTTGGGAAACAGGGATGTTTGCAGATGAATTGCGATTTCTGAATTTAATAAGATGATCTAAACAAGTCTAATCACAGTAGAAATTGTATTCTTTGTTTACCAACAGGCTTTAGAGAACAACTGCTACGTGCAGACTACACAGGAGTTGCAAATGTAAATACAGCACTGGAGTGTAGATATACTGTAGGCCGCTTTAGGAATGCACTGCTTGAACTGCAGTAGGTATGTTGTTTTCGTGTTACCTGCTCAGAATATAAACAAATTTCTAATTTAGCAGATTTATCTAACACGCTGAGTGAAGGGAATGGATTCCATTTGGAGTTCTAAACATGCGCTGTGTAGTAACTCTGAAAATACACTATATTAACTTAAGGTTGGCTTCTGCATACACATGAAGCTGCAGTGTTAAACATAATTTGTGTAGCTGCTTCGGTGTCATCACTAAGGTCAGTTGTTTTAAACTAAGCCAAAGTACCTGCCCCCTCCTTGCACGCTCCTCTCTGAAGGCAGCAGCCCTGTGGACATGGGTTTGAGTTTTTTCCTGCCAATCAGAGAGGTGGGGGACTTTCCTTGGGTAAGAACTTATGCCTAGGAGAGCCAAAAGACAGGAATTCCCTGGCAGCAATGTGTAGACTTGTTAGCAACCCCCAAGGATGTTTGAAGACAGGGGTCTTTTCCCATCTGAACTCCTGAGTGGTCTGTTCCAAGCTTCATTCTTAAAGCATCTCACAAAGAGCTGGCTGTAAATGAAGGAAAAGGAGAGCTGCCCTTACCAGGACCTGGCAGCTGATCTCAGCCTGTCCCTGAGCAGATCCATCAAGGGACTGGAGGATCCCTGGCGTTTGGCTGAGGGATGCGTACCTATCAGTGGAAGAAAAACCTCAAAGCAAATGGGGGTGTTCTCAAGGCATGGGAATGGAGAAGCTGCTAATAAAGAGTTGTTATGAAGCTACTAAAGGAGGAAATACTCAACCGCTTGGAATCCTCCAAGCTATTTGTCACGGTCAGCACACTGCTACCACCTAAATAAGCAAACAAACAAGCACAAAAGATAAAGACAAGAAATAATCACTGAGCATATCAGCAAGAGGAGAATGCAGTTCTGTGAAGATAGTAAAATTACATACAGAGGTCAAACCACTCTGCGTTGCCATCCTGCCGCTGCAGAATAGCCCCGGTGTAACATGTATATGCATGGACATTGGCAGCTCTAATGTGGTTATGAGAGGGAAATGGTATCAAGGTGTGTGTATGCACTAGGATCAGAATGGCATTTACATCTCATGCCTACAACCGTGAGGTGAACACAGAATCACAGAACACTCCTTTGAAGGAGGGAGATGCATGATAAACTACCCTAATCCTGTATTTTTAATATTTTTTGAAGTGGCTTTATTTTAAACTGGGCCTTGCAGTTACATAGTGTTCATATTTTCCCACAACACCTGTATGTTCAAAATTCTGAGTTCTCACCAGATTTCCCTCTCCTTTTACATATCAGTGAAGAGAGGATGTTTTGTTTTCGGGTACCTGATATCTTGAAAGAAAATTTGTGTTTGAAGTCCAGCTGATATGTGACTTCGCTGAGTTGGCACTTGTCGGATGACAGTAATGGGCTGAGCTTTCCTGATGAGATCTTTCTCCTTCCAGACTCTCCAGAAAATTTGTTCAAATACTTGGTTTGCTCTCCCTTTTTTTTTTTCTTCCCTGATGCATTGTTTGTGAAAGCTTTGTCCTGAATAATGGAGTGACTCAGTATTTGGGTTGAACTTTTTCAAATCATTTCAGACACACTTGTGTAGTGGCTCAAAAACTGGTTGCTTCATAAGCAAGTTTTTTAAGCAACTTGATGTAGGTTTAAT
Source organism: Cygnus olor (assembly GCF_009769625.2). Lineage (NCBI taxonomy): Eukaryota > Metazoa > Chordata > Aves > Anseriformes > Anatidae > Cygnus > Cygnus olor. The sequence continues at coordinate 15,859,150 of NC_049180.1, read as the reverse complement.
CGTGTTGTGGGAGAGAAGAATGCTAGGACTTTTAGGGCATTCCCACTAACAGTACAGCTGTGGCTGATTAATCCAGATCATCTCACTCCACTTGTTATAGTGTGCTTTAATTTTTTATTACTTAAGAATTTATTTTGAAATTATGCTGATTAAAAAGGGTTGTATTTCCATCAGTACCTACATTAATTCAACCTTGTAAAGTTTACTTCACCCACTCAACTGGGTGGAGTGACTCTTTTATGGATGAGCAGATGTTATAGTTGAGCTGTCAATTTTTATATTACTTAATTTATTCATGAGAAATATTTCAATCCCAAACAATCCACTGTGAAGAAATGGCAAGATTTCTGGATTCTGTGACAATGTGGAAATTCAATGATGTCTCCTTCATATTCTGAAATTGAGACATTTGCAAATCTGACATTAAAAAGCTTTTAAGTACTGAATATTGTCATATTATGACATTGCGTTCAGCTTGATAGTCCTTGGTAGTTCAGCGGAATGGAGCAGTCATTAGCTGTGTAAATCAGTATAACTCCACATAAGTCAATGAAACAATTCATCAGACGAGCTTTTCTTGTTCTCCTGCAATATTCTTATTTTAGAGATGAGGTTTTCTTGTTCTGCAATATTCTTATTTTAGCCCTCCTAATGATCTTGATTCTTTCTCTCCACTGCATAACAAGAGTACCATCTGAAGGGAAAATAAACAAGCACATAGACTCCAGTTAGTTAGTTAGTTAGTTAGTTATTGTTTAGTTAGTTAGTTAGTTAGTTATTGTTTGATACAATCCCTATGGATTTTATTTTAAATATACTTAATATTTTTATTCTCAGTTTGTGGAAATACCTCATAGCAGCTACAGTAGGGAGCACTGAATGATTGGGTACTTGAGAAGGACTAATGAGAACTTTGAAACTTTGGGGAGGCAACACAATTTCAGGCTGTGGCATTAGCACATCAGTTCAATGCTTCTGCTACAGAGAGGAGCAGGTGTTGGGAAGTACTGGGGGTCCTTTAGGTTTTGGAGTTACCAGTGCAGATGTCTTCATGCATTTTGAAGACTATTTTCACAGCCCAAATAGCTGAAAGTATTTATTTGGAAAGCTCACACCCTGAACTGGAGTCCTGCTGTAAGTGGCCAGCACTGGGATGGGTTTTGTTGTAGAGCCATGCGCAAGTGTGTGACGTAGCGCAGTTGTTGGGAAAATTGGAGGCGTAGCCTACTTGGTATGGTGATGACAGCTTTTCTAGCTCTGCAAGGACAGAGCTGCATGCTGCACAACCTCCAGGCATGTATTCAGAGCCCTACTCGGCACTGCCGATGGAACTGTGGAAAACCAAAAATACCCTTCTTAATGCAGCCAGTGTTGAGAACTTCATTTCCTTAAAAAGAAATCTGGAAGACTTCCCGGATTATGTATGTGTGCCTCTAACTTCAGAGGATAGGACTGTGATGGGAGACTGTGAATAAAAATAATAGGAGAGGACTTTCTTGTTCCCTTGCAATATTCTCCTTTTAGCCCTCCTACTGATCCTGATTCTTTCTCTCTCCATCATTGCATAACGGGTACAAATCTGAAGGGAAAATAAACATGTACATTGATCCCTAGCTGGCTCAGTATCCTGTAATTTGGGGTTGATGAATAGCAAACGGTGAACTTGAGTGGACTAACTTAGAATTCTCATTTGCAACAAACTAGTAAGAATATTTTAATTCACTTAACAATGCATTACATTTTAACTGATTTTCATCTTAATAGATTTTTGTGGGAAAAGACAATCCCCAGTGAGGAGGCTGTCTTGGTGGCATTTGTAACACAGCTGTGTGCAGGAAAGATTTTGAAGCTTCGAGTCTGCTACAAAGACTAGACCAAAAGAGATGTCGAATTCAGAAAACACTGTTTGTGGCTTCTGAGGTGAAGGTGTTTGGTTGATCCTTTCACTGGTGGTTTATCAGGCAAAAGTCAGTTGCACTGTACTGTTCAGAGGCTGTTTTTCAGTGAAACATTTAAACGTTATTTGTTTTCAGTTAAGGTAAAAGTTGGATCTGGGCTCAAAATCTGGTCTCCAAGCATTTTCAGATTTTGGTGATAATTGAAGTCTTTATAATGAACCAATGCCCTTCCCCTGAAGACAAGCACTGTTGAATTTCAGGGTGATCGAAAAGTGCATCCTTTTCTGATTTGGTGGGTTAAAGACCACTTGCAAATTTATTAAAGACTTTAGTATTTAACCAGTTCTTTTTGTTCCCTCATCCCAGTTTCTAGAAACCTTCATTTATGCTGAATTCAAATTAATTATTGTAAGAGCTTTTGCCCTTCTCCATGACTTATTTCTGCCCTCTGGCTGATCAGTGGTCCATGGTCAGCTCTCAGATCTCCAAGAAGCTGAAAACACATAGAACATTTTGACATTTAGGAAGGTCATGTAACTGAAGAGGTTGAAGGACTGATTTAACTAGCAGGAGAGCAGTTCATTCCCTTTTACATTCAGGTTGTTTAAACAATTGTTTTCCACTTTGAAACAGGCTTCAATTTTGTTCTTTTTCATGTGACTGGTCTATACTGCATAGCACCCAAATAGGAATCATCTTGTAAACCTTCTCCCTTGAGTGTTATCTTCCAGCCCTCCTTCTCTCTGTCCCATGCATGTGTTTCACAGGTTGGAGATGCTACACCAACGGCTGATGAAAATAGAAATAGAAATCTTATGGCAAGCATAATGTCTTGCTAAGGGGACACTTGTAACGGCATCCTCAGAGAGAGATTGTCCCAAAGAGGCATGGTTTCAGGTGACAAATCTGTAATTGTCTTCTATGGCAAAGAGGGAAAACATTAGCTTTTATCTCAAGCTGATCTTTTCGGAGTAGGCATGCATCCAACTCAGAAGCTCAGACCTAGACTTCAGGATTTGAGGACAGATATGAATCAAGAGCTGAATTTTACTAAGCTTCTAGATGTGATTTTTTACCTGCTTCTAGATGTGATTCCAATAGGATCTGCCACTGGTGTTTCCAATCTGGCAGAATTTCATGCATGTGTTTAGTGCAGGCACTGACTTAAAGCTCCAGGTGAGTTTTGGTCCTGAGTAATTTACTCTCTTCCATCCCTGCCTGTGCTGTGGAGATGAGCAGGCTCTTCTGCTTAGAGGAGAGCAAGGTCAGGAGAGTTTTCCTTACATCCTTTTGTCATAAGTAATACTGTCTGATCTGGTGCACTTGATTCTAGACGTGTTAAGCCAAAATTCATGTGTTCTCTGTGGACATGTACAGGTAGCTATGAATTGATAATAGACAATGGTATTTTTGCCATGCATTTGTTTAGGCAGAGGAGCAGCAATTGCAGTAGTTGTAAGCTGTGTGATAGGATATTCTACGAAATTTAAATTCAGTAAAGGTAGTCTGAGGATTACAGTGGATATTAGTATTAACCAATTACAAAAAAAAAAATCTAAATTAAATGTCAACCCCCACCCAGGTGTGGTCATTGAAATTCAGATCCAGATGCAAGATTGGCATCTTGTGTGTATCTGTGCTGTGCTGAAACAGTGGCAAAAAGCAACAATATTCTCCTCTATCTCTTAGCAAGCAGTTAATCGAGCTCTCTGTCTCAAATATCTCCTCAATGATCAGGAGTTCTTAACCGCTCACATTTTTCATTCCTCCCATCACCTGAGAAGGCTTGTCTATTGTTAAACCAAGCAGCAGCGACTTCCCAGTGAAATAAAATGAAACAAAGCAAAACCTTTCTCTCATTCTGTGAGGTCTGTTTAATTTTAATTCTGTTGCAAAATAGTTTGTCTGACTTAGTTATGAGTGAGTGGAAAAAAGTGTCACTTTGTGTGGTGTTTCAGTGCCAAGCTCTTAAAAGTAGTGTAGTTGGAAATGGTGAAGACCTGGGAGGTCACCTAACAGCTGCTATTCCCAAGCAGGATTTGTTCCTATAGTGTGGGGGTATATATACATTACATATATTATATATATTCTATATAGAGAGAGTAGTACATGTATATAATATATATATATTGGGTAGTTCATCTATTTAATGAACTCGTTATATAATTCACTTGTTAAAAGGAAATCCAGTGATTTTCTATTATGCTTTTTCTCTGATAATATTATCCCTCTATTTTCTCTCTGTCCTTTATGTTTTTGAAACTTCTGTAACTCCTACTGTGTGCTTCAAAGCTGCATCCAAAGATCCAAATTTGGACAGATTATTCTGCTTTATCCACCACCAAAGGGCAGCCCCCCTGGGCTGGGCTGTACCATGCGGGATCAGACGCACTGACTACAAGCAATGTTCTGGGTAAGGAAAGTAAGAAAGTACAGTACAGTTACGGAGAGAGTGATGGGGAGTTCAGTAGGGAGAATGGCGTTCACATCCTGGAAACTACTATGTGCTCTGGTCAAAAGTGCCATTAGATCTTCAGTGCTCAAGAGGATCTTTAATGATGCTTTAAATTCAAAGGGCTCTCAACTTAGAAGTTTTGCTTTTGATATAAGACTTGTTAGAGCAGAGTTTTATTTTCTTCTACACTGTAAAAAATGCAAGCTGTTTTCTATAAGATGACAGAAGCTGTCAATCAGTTAATTTGTTACTCAGACACCTACATTTTTACAGCCTTGTTTAGCATGCTTTTTTGGGTACATCTACCAGAAAGCCTTTCGTAGAGAGGGGTTCTCCCGCTATGTGAGATCATTTTGTCAAATGCTGCCCAGGCACTTGTTCTTCTTGTCTCACTGTATTTGTACAGCCTATACAGCAGATTCATGCTCTGCAGGACCAAAGAGTAGTAATTACAGGCAAAGGCTCTGAATCTATAAAATGTATATGTTTTTGGGGGGTGACAAAAGCAGATTTTGGAGGAATAGGTCTCTAGTGGCTCTTGTTGATGTTGCCTGGATTGTGAGTGCTTGGGGTCAGGATCAGAGAGGAGCTGTACTTCTGTCCTCACCTTTGTCTACAGTATCTCCTTTCAGGTGTCATATCGGATGTACGCTCACCCCCGGATATGGGTTTCTGTTCGTGCCAGATCAGGTCCTGGCCTGTCTGCTTGAGTTCATTCTGCCAGAGGTTTTCTCCAGGGCTCTGTCAGCAGCAGTACATGGTGACCAGGCATCTGTCCGTCCTAAAAAACATTTCGCCTTTGTTTTAGTGGATGCTAGAGAAACTGTTAAAACAACAAACGCTTTATGCATATGGTTTTTGATGACTGGGCGTTTCTCCTTCCGTTGTGATCCAGGAGGGCCCTTGCTGAATGGTTAGGGCGTTACAGCTCTCAGACCAGCACTCTTCAAACAAGTTACTCTTGCTGATGGGAAGCTTTCTTTTTAAGCTGTTTGGGTTCCTTTCTGTACTCTGCAGTCTGCAGAGAAGTAAGTTTATCTAGCTTGTTACTACTTTTCTGCTCATTTTCTACAGATAGCCCTCATTTCAGGTTAAACCCAAACATTAAATATCCTGATAGCCATGTCAATATTCAGTATTCTTTAACAGTTAAAGGACAAAGCCAGAGCATTATATTTAACGTTTCTGGAAAAAAAAAAAAAGGCCCAGGGCATCTTGTGCTGGTTGTCCCTAAACCAGTGGCTGTTTCTGAAGAATCAGCTGTGTACTTCCAATTTCTTTTTAACCTTTCAGAGTCTTAAATTTTAGTTTCTCCAAGACAGGCTGTCAGAGGTAGACAAGTATTTTTGGACAGCCACTTCCTCAGGAAGCAATCATCATACCTTTGAAAAACTCCTTGAATGTGTTATCATGAAGTGCTGGGCATTTTAGAAGGTAGCACCAAGACCACAGTACTGGATTCTACAACTTGTACCTGGAAGATCCTACAGGAGGCCAAAGGGAAGACAGCAAAGTAACTGGGGTGAGAATCACCTAGATGTGGAAGGAAGAGCAATGGCAATGGTTCAAAGTGGTGCAGGCCCCAGTTGTGAATGCAATTGTGACAACGTAGAGCTTCATGTTCCAGAACGATCTGTCAAAAGCAGTTGTGCACTATCATCACTGAAAGACCCACTGTGGGTTTTAATCTGGTGCCTTGGTCCATGCGCTCCTAACTGAAAACTGAAGCAAGGCCTGTGGTGCCGTGTGGTGAAGGATAGGTAGGTCTGGTGTACTAAGTCTTCATCTGGTATCTTCCAGGGCGATTTTTGATCCTGTAATTTTTCATCTCTAGTTTGGATTAAGAATAATTCACTTTATAAGAGTTTCCCATTTAAAAAAAAAAAGAGCAGCTTCAGATTACAAGATTCTGCAGAAGAACTCTGTCTGGACAATGTCTTACACAGACTAATATAACTTTCCATGTGGGTTTCAAACACCACATCTAAGGCAAAGGACATTAAATGACAAAGGTTTTCCCTGTAGTTCCTCTTCCCTTGTGCTATCTTTTATATGTAAAGATCATCAGGTCTAAGGTTATTAATTGCTTGTCAATTAGTTTGAAATCCTCTGGATCCAAAGCTCTCACCCTTAGTGCTTAGCTGTTTTTTATTTCCTTGCAATATAAGAAGTGAGAGCCTGGGCTCTTTATCCCAAGTTAAATTAAAATCCTGTATTTCAGTTGGGGTGCATGGGCTGTCTCGCTGCGTGCAGGTCCGTGCAGCTCACTGAGCTGGGGCCTGGCACCTGCTGTCTCTCAGTAACTTTAGACTGTGGTGCGGGCTGGATCATGTGTCCGAGATGGGATTTCAGCCTCTTCTCATCATTTTAAGAGTTTAAATTGGACAAAAAGCCAACCTTAAGTTTGACCATTTCAGCTTAGTGGAATCAATGCTGAGCACAAAGCAAAGAAGGTGAGGTGGCTTGTGCCTGTGATTTGGCTAGGGGACAAAGTATTTACATTGGTTAAAAAATAAATAAAAATGGAAGTTTTCCATTTCATCATATGCAAGGTAGATAAAATACATGGGTGAGCCTTGAGCCTCTTCAGCTCCTCTCACCTCTCTGCTCCTCTGGTGTGCAGAGGAAGAGGTGTTTGGCTTCGGGAGGCTGGCAGGGTGTGGGTTGCTGTAGGTAGGGCTGTGTTTGGGGCAGGAGTCTGGCCTCCAACGTGTTAGTGCTGCACCTTGTCCTGTGCTCACACAGATGAAGGAACTGGCGTTTAGCTGGCACCGGGCTCTACTATTTTGGCTGATAAGGTTCAGTGTAAACAAATGCAGGTCTGTGAATTATCTGGCATGAGGATCAGTTAGGGGTGCTGGCTTCCTATAGCCTTAATCTCGTTGGCCTAAATGATTTATAAACTGGCAACATGATAAATGTTGTTTTAAGTGGACAAATCACATTGAAGAGGTGTAACTTTCTGTCAGTGTGTAACATGACCGCTTCTCTTAGGGGAAGAATAGCAATCACAAGGAGCAGTGAGGGTAACAGGATCACAAGTAGGCATATTCCTTCTCTGCAGCATAAATCATTAGAAGGGCACTTCTTTCTTTCCTCTTTGCTTGTCCTTCTTCGTCCTTTCTTTTTTCTTTTTTTTTTTTTTTTGGTGCTATTTTCTAGTGCTTCCATACCATTTTGGAAAGCTAAACCCTCCACTTGATTTGTGCTGCAGTTTCTTCATAAATCTATGAAGCTTGTCTCCATCAAGCTGTATTTTCCATTAAAATATGGTTCCCAGGTGATTTCCAATACTATGAAAAACATGTAGCCATAAGTCTTTCACTGATTGTTTATTATCTGTTTAGGTGCTCTTGAGGATTTTGACAGCTAGGACTTGTATCATATGTAATGTAATAAAAGTGAATGTCTTCAGCATAACAGGGATAGCTGGCCTTTCATTTCTGTCTGCAAGGGCTGTATTTGTTTTCTGTGTTTTTTTAACATGAAACTTTGGGTCTGCTCCAAATCGGGTCAGCTTAAACTTTGTGTTTTCTTTGCTATATAGATGAACAAAAGGCAAAAGAAAATCCAAACAAAACACTACAAAAGCTTTCCTGTTATAAACAGCACAGGAAGCAGTAACAACAAAGCTAGTATTTGTGTCGGTGGAGGAATAGTTTGACTTCAACTGGCTTTCAGCATGGACACACCATTTCTCCTCTGGCTGCAGGAGATGCATCAGGACATTGGTTGTCTGCAAAACTGCAACTCTTTCACACGCAAAGTTCCCCCTGCCCTTAAAGACAACTTCACATTAGCATTACAGGGTCAGCCTGTATGTTAGAACTGACACGTGGTGGTGCACAGGAAACCTGGGCTAGGAATAAAACCTTACCCAAACTTGCACAGCGTGTTGTGAGTTCAGTTCATCAAGTCTTTGTGTGCTGCCTCTGCTGCCAAAAGAGATGCTGCGTTTCCTTGGCACCTGTGCTGACACGTGTGATGCATTGCAAAGAAACCATAGCGGGCCTGGCAGCGGGCTCTGGACAAATTCTGTCTAGGAAAGGATGACAGAGGTGGCCCCATCACAGAAGGGAGGGAAAGAGGAGGCTGTCTTGAAGGTGGGCCAGGAGATAAGGGAGCTAGCTTGCATTTGCAGGCCTTGTGGTTACTGTCAAGGCAGTCTTGTGCGTTGCCTCATTGTTTCCCCATCAGTGGATCAGGGGAGTATTGGTTATTATAGTAAACCAATGCAGGACTCAGAAGGAAAATAACTAATAATTATTAGTAAGGTTTGTAATTTAAAGGTTGGCTTTGTAACAGGCAAGCAAAGTGATTTACTGTGATCAGGAAAACTACCCAGTTTGGACTTCAGTGCCTTTGTAACATGGAACATCCTCTCCCTGCCCTGCGAGGAGATGTCCTTACTTCCCTTCCCAATGGTATTCATGCAGTGGCTGAGTAGAGTTGATATAACTGTGAGTTTGCTTTGTATCTTCTCCAGCTGGACCTCAGAACTGGTTTTCCAATGAGAAACTACTGTTTCCTAAATGCTTGGTGAAGCTCTTAATTGTGAAAATGACTAGTTTAACTTATGACATCAATTTGAAAAACTGCTCATTAATTTTTGAGGTGCAGCCACCTTCCCTAGAGGACAGAACTACTGATCTCATCTACACCTAAAACCTTGGCTTCATCTGCTAGCAGGCATGTCTGATCTGCAAATGAAATTTGGCTTACCATCTTCGTTTCCTTATAAACACCCCTGACTGCACCTTTGGCAGAACACATGATAATTAAAGAGTTGTGGCTTATACTGTGCAGGCTGAACAGAGTTGGCAGGGAAGAGTTTAGATGAGCAGCATGCCACACAGAAATATTGTCTTTCCCTCCACTTTCCAGTGGCATTTAATAGCAAAACTGAAACTCTCAAAGAGCTACGTGAGCTAAAATGTTTGGGTTGATTTCTTATTGTTTGCTTAATATATCAGATTATTTAGGCCTAAATTATCTATGCAGCTGGTAGACAAATAATTCAACATAAACAGAGTGCAGGAATTGAAGGGGGTGCGATCTGAATAAGAAGCACTGCTTGAGAAATTCTTTATCTGCCTACAGGAGTTTTAAAGCATGCGGGGTTGGTTTGAATCCACTAAATGTGAATGGTTCAAATCCCTGGCTTTTTCAGACCTCCAGAGACATCAGAGCTTCACCAGTGCAAACCCCATCCATTGATAGGCAAGGTAGACATATTTTTAACTGAGATTAAACTTTGTCAGAACTGAAATAACTTCAACTGCTGCAAATTGACCTTTAAAAGTATTTTTTAATATGTTTTGTTTTCAAAATAAGAGTTCTTTGGATCTTTGTTTCACCTGGATGCTGGCCATCACTAGCAAAGTAATTCCACATGGAGACCTCTCCTTTCCTCAATTCTCATCTTCTGTGCTACTTTCAGTCTGCAGAATTGCAATTTCCTCCCTTTAGCCCTGACTGTACAGATTTCATCTCCTGAGTCTCAGCCCTCCTCTTGCCCACAACATCCAAGGAGTGTTCCTAGGCACACCAGAGAAATTGAACTGGAATGCCCTGAGACATCCAGAAGCTGAGTATAAAGTGCACAAAGGTTTTGTCTTTAGTAGTTGATTGGCTTCCAAATTTACTCCCAATGTGTTCTGTCATCATTAGTTTATAATTTTAGCACTGATTCACTCCCGAAATGAAAACCTCATAAAGAGCAAAGACTGATGTAGATGAAACCCTCTGGGTTATGATCTGTTCATTTAGAGCCAAATGGCCCGCTCGTTAATGCCTTTGCCTTATGACCAATTACTAGATATTTCCTTATTAAGCAAAAAATCACTTTTGCCCAGTGTTGTAAACTAGCTTAATAGCACTTCACCTTCTTCTGCATCATAGCAGTTGAAAAAGATTGGGAACGTAGGGTTCATTTACTGACCAGCTCAACATTGGAGGAGGCTCTTTTTTTTTTTTTTTTTTTCTGAAAATGAAGGTGGACAGGCAGAATACTTTGTCCTTCCTCAGTAAGGACATTGAAACTGGAAGATGTCAGGGCTTTAGCTGTGACACTCTAAAAGGCTGTTATTCCCCAAAATGTTGGTGCTCTTGTTTTGGGGGTTATATGACTGAACCCACCAGCTTGGGAGAAAGAAGAAACTCTATTCACAGGTTATCTTTCTTGTCTCGCCACTCTTTCTAAGCCAGGCCTACAAGCTCCACTTCCACCCATCTTAGTCCATCAGTCTTTCCTGAAGTTGTAAGGACTGTGTGGGTTTGGAAGCAACCTGCTTCATCCAGCCACGTTATACCATTATTTTTGTAATTAAGGTCCTGTGATTATATGGCATGTGCTTTTCCTCTTAGCTGTTCCAGGAAGTTGTCATTCTCAGCTTTCATAGCCCCAGATCACTTATTCCTCTTTTTCCCTTGACAGGAAAGGATAATTGCTGTATACTTAGAGTGCTTGCACACCATATTCAGTATGTACTTACTAAATATGCACATTTACCTATTTAGACAACGGCCTTCTTTTCCTAGCTGAGCACATTTTTAGCCTCCTATTGTGCAATACGTTCCTGAAGCTCCTACTTTCCTTTCTCTGTGCCTGTTTCAGGTTGAATTTGCCTCAATTCTGCTGCCCTCAGTGAGGGGATCTGTGCCCAGTGCTCCAGGCCTGCGGGGTGCAGCCCGTTGCCCTGTCTTCCTGGGGCTGACGTGCTTTGCCTTGTGTTCTGTGATTTTCTCTTCTCTTACAGCTACATCACCAAGCTTGCTTGCCATCTTCTTGTGACTGACAAATACACCCAGGTGCATATCTCACTGCCAGTTGAAGTGTTTGTACTTCACTGCAAAGTTACTATTTTTACACAGCATTTGTTTTTTATGCTGTTTTTACCAGTACTTCCAAATCTCTAGTTCTTCCCTTTTTTTCTTGAGGAAGATGCTGATCACCCCCTCTACACTGATAAAGCCTCCCTGGGGCTGAAGCATGGTTACGCTCTCACCTTTGTAGTTTGCATTTGGAAGAACTGATCCATCACCTTTGGTGTGATTGTGGTCTGCTTAAAGACAGCAAACGTGTGGTCGGAGGATGCACCAAGCTCTGCAGCTGGTTACTAGCATGGACACGGTTACTTTTGGATATCCGTGGATATTTCCCAGCAACAGGTTATAGCTAATACACTCTCACAGTGGCTTTAAAAGAACTGTACACTCTGGACTAATCTATCTGATGGAATAGGATGAGTTTCAGCTACTAAACCCTCCCTCCTGAGGCTAAATGCTTTAAGTAGGATCTGATGCAGATCCTTATCCTCGGACTGTCAATAATGGCTTCAGAGCACATCATCTCTTTTTCCTTTCAAATGTAGTTTATTCATTTACTGGTGTTTCCAAGTCAGCCGGCAGTTAATATACAATATTGTGTAAATTGGATGTAACTGATTTAATTTATAAATAGCAGAGTTCAGTTAGAAATGTACATTCAGTATTGCATGCAAAAGTCAGACGCATGCACACACACACACCAAAAAAATCAAGAACTTGGTTATCAGTTTTCCAAAGGTTATAGCTGAGAATCCTTCTGCGTGTCTTCTGACTCTGGACCTTTCATGTTTTAGGCTTTTGTACGCTAGTGTGAGCCTAACAGAAACCTCCTTTGTATAAATGTTAATTGAGGTTCTCAGGTGAGTTAAATTGTCCATGGGGCTTCCAACTTTCTTTAAGTTAAACTAACAAAATCCAGAAGGATGCAGTGAAAATCATGAAATATTCCTTTTTTTCCTAAAAATTTTACCTTCGCATAGGTAGACCTAGAAGTATTTCTCATCATTTCTTGTCATGACCCAAGTTAGCTCCCCAGCTGGTGATGCTTCTCAGAAATGTGTGAGGTATTCCACAGTGAGAAGTTGGCACCGAACATTTGAAATGGAGGTTTGGTGCTGCAAAGGGCTTCATGCGCCTGGGCACTGCCACCAACGTGCACTTGCATGGGCTCTGGGATTGGCTTTAATAAAGGAGACGTGGCCTGAGCTGTGGTAGGACTGCAGCTTCCACTGTCAAGAATCACAGGCTTTTACATTCCTTAATGTATTTAGGAAAATTACTTGATGCTGTGAATAATTCAGGGAACTTCAAGATTATTGGGCTGGCTTTTTAATCTTGTGCTTTGTTTTGCTTTTAAACACGCTCATTTTCAAACTTGTGGTTTCCAAACAGCAACAACTGTCATTTCTCTCAGACACAATTCAATTAAGGAAAATCTCATGACACTTCATATTTTTTAGTTTATATGTAGAAATCCCTGTCAATAATAATAACATTTTCTGGTGTGAGTTCTTGGGTTTGCAATCTTCCCATGTTTTCTCTATGGATCCTCCTCATTTTTCACGCTAGGGTGATCATTCCTGGTTTGCTCTTTGAATATTTGGTAAAGCAAAACCAAAAAAGGTGAAAAGCCAAGAGGTATAAAGATGGGAATTAATGTTATGAGGAATTTCCAAGTATTTGCCCAGCAGCTGTCTCTTGCACATCTCCAGCTTTTGCTCAAGCGATTGGTCTTACTTGAAGCGTTTGCATTTGAGCAGCGGGATTCAATATTGAACCAACTATCAAGAAGCAAGGGATATGGCCTTTATCAAATTTAATAAACCTTTGAGGACTGCAGAAAAAATACACTTGTCTTTAAAAATCAGGCTCTTCAAGTGAAAACTAAACAAACTTGAATCAAATTCTTGCTTGTAGATGCGTTGCGAAAGCCAGCTATTAATTGCTTTGCAATAGAAATTAGTAATTTTAGCAAAGTATTGTATTTCTTTTGATGCTCTGCAATGTCAGTTCTTTGCTTTTTTTTTTGTTTTGTTTTGTTTTTTTCTCCTTTGACATGGAGATCAGAATCTGGCCTGTATGTTGTAATTACGGTAAGAGAAGTATACAAATACAAGCATGTCTAAATACGTGAATACAAGTCAGGCTATTAATTCAGAGAGCCTTGCCACATTTATTCATGTTCTGTGTTATGAGATTAAAGCTATAACATAGTTATGTGAATTATAAGCATCTCTTTAGCAAGTCATATATTAACCATAATAATTTTTAAAGGGTGGAGCGTGATTTATTGAACATTGTAAGAAAAACTAAGGTAAATGAGTTAGCTCAGGGGTGGGGCAGCAGCAAACTGCTGTGGAGACTCTTACTCCCTGAGGTGGTAGAGGTTAAATGCATTACAGAGCTTATAGGCTCGCTCCCCAGAGAGAAAGGGGGGCAGACGTTTTTAGCTGACATGTCAAGGACACCTCGCATTTGCCCTCCTCGCTAATGGTAAGATACTGAGCTGATAGCAAGGTTGCAGTGGCAATTTTCAGAGAACACTGGAACACAATAGGTGGCTCCTAATTAGGGAGGAGGACAGTGTGTTGGGACAGGCCTAGCACTTCAGAGGTCCCCTAGCTGAAGGCACTGTGAGTTTGAGACCACTGATGCAAACTTGGACTATTAATAAAGCGATAGCGGCCAAGAGGCATTTTAGTTAAAGTTTCCACAAAAACAGCACTCTGCTTTACCTTCGTATGGAGAGCTTGCACATCAAACTCAGTCCTGGTCCTGCACCACTGAAAGCAGTGTACTTCAAGCAGCTGGTGATGGAGATGGCTTTTTGCTCACCAGTGCCCACTTAAAACCACTAACTTTGCTTAGGAGAGGTGGAACAGGTACATAGGAGCAGGACACGCTGCTGTGATGGAGGGGGGTGTCAGTGGATATGTGCACGTGCAAGAAGGTGCTTGGGGAATGGTGGGATTGCTGTGTGAAAGGAGAGAAAGTTGTAAGGAGGTCAGGCTATAAGAGTGAGAAAAAGGAGGAAGAAAAGAAGGACCCTGAGTAGGTAGGTGGAAGTGCAAGGAGGGAAGGGGAACTGGGAAGGAGCAGCACCTGGGGGTCCCAGTGGCATGACTCAAATATTGCTTCAGATTAAATTCAGGAACTCCAGACTTAACTAAAATTAAAAAAATAAAAGTAAAAATCCACTTGTGTGGTGGAGAAAGCTCTTCTAGCTGGCAGACTGCCCAATAAGATATCCATGAGGGTTGGTCCTGGAGAACCACAGCAAGCCAAACCTGTGATCTGTACTTGCAAAGCTATTATACTTAGGTGTTTTAATTCTCATCGGAAAGTGGTTTGTTTCATTAATGTCCTTCTAACCTCACTCCACAAAAGTCCCAGATATGGAGGGATTACACAGGTAAGCAGACAGAATATGTAGCATGCAGATTTTGCAGCTTCTTTATCAAAAATCTCTTGACAAGTCTCAGCCATTGTCCTGAAGAGCATGAAGGAAAAATGAGGATGTAATAGCATGAGAACAAGGAGGACTTGAAGAAGACCTGTTCCAGGGAGCAGTGCTTTGTGCTGCACCGAGGCAGACCCTCTAACAGAGGAAGTGAAAAGGCAAAGCCATGGGTTTTACATGTTGGCTAGGGCTGGCTTTGAGCTGAGCTGCCTGGTAGCAGAGAGGTGCAAAATTTTGCCATAGATCACGCTGAAAGGTGGAAGGAAATGCTCCATTGATTTAGGTGGTCACGCAGCAACCAAAGGCATCTACCTGCTGCCTGCCTGCCAGGCTCCTGCCTTCCCAGCTACCTCGCACCCAGCGAGCCCTGAGAATGCCCCCTCCCTTAATCCTCTGCTGGGAGCTTTGGGGCTCAGTGGAAGAAAGGACCTTGAGCTGAAGGAGGGAGGGTTGTTTGGAGAAGGAAATTCAGTAAACTCCAACCTCCCAGTGAACCTGCTGGGGCTGATTTGCTGCCAGCCCCTGGGAACAAAACTGCAGCGCTCAGTTCCTGACTCCCATCAGCTCCCACAGCCTGGAGGGTTCACACTGCTCTATCTGGCACCTCTTCCCATGTCAGAACAAGGCATTGTGTGCGCGATTTCAACATGCTTCTGGTTTTGTTCTAACTGCCAAGAAACACTAGTTGGGTTATTATGAAATGATTGAGAAGCATTTGCTCATACAAATTATTTGTTTTAAGAGTTTAGTAATTAAATGTCAACACACAGTATTGGTGTCTGAAAAGCTCTCGGGTGAAAGCCCTGCTCTAACTTGAAACTATAATGTGCTGTTTCTGTTCTCTCGGGAGAGATTTGTCTCCTCGGTATAAAGCACCTCGCTGCAACACGCACCATCCTTGGCCTTCAAAGGCACCCTTGTGCAAAGGGCGTGTTGCATTAATTTGTTCAGCCAATTTAGGGTGTGTGGCATTAATTTGTTTGGCCAATTTGTTTAGAATCTGGCAGAGCGTAAGCACCCAGTGCAAGGGCTGTGCATAATGCCTGTGTCATCTGTGCACCACATCTCAAGGGCAGCAGATTTACCCCATGGGGCCTGGCCACACCTTGAGTCCCTGCTCTAAAGAAACAAAGGTAGGAACCGAGGTGCTTTATGAGGGCGAGTACGAGAATGTTTTGTACTTGGAACCAATTTCTAGCTGCGGGAGTGAGACAGTGTTGGAGTGCCATCCGCTGCTGCTGCTGACTGTGGTCACCTGGGACGCGTGGCAATAATCACACCCACAGGGAGCCCCGCTCTCCGTCGATGGAAAACCACATCCAATTTGATGTGAAACGACAAGCTTTTGGTGCAGTAGTGTGTAGTGCACTGCAGATTGTTAATGCCATGCCTGCCAAGCTTTTGATTTGCATAGAAATCATTGACTTTAATCCAATATGATTTTGTATGATCATAGAATATCCTGAGTTGTAAGGGACCCATAAGGATCATCAAGTCACTTCTGTATTATTCCTGTTCCCCTGCAATGTTGGCGAGGAGCTGTCAAAGTACTTTCCAAGATATTTATTTGGAAGGACCAGCTAGCTATAATTAATAATTACAAATTTTGTAAAGTCTGATTTAAAAATAAGTGACCATTGTTCCAAATGTGAGCACCTATGGACTTCAAGAAGAGCTTCCAGACATCCAGCACTAGGCTTTACAGTGAATTGTTGATGAAAATCCTTATCTGAATATTTTAACTGAACAGGTGACAAGACCTGGAATTAAAGCTGATTGGCAAGACTGTAGCATTTTCTATTTCCCACTAAAATTTCCTTCTCACAAAAGACTGCACTACCAGCTAGCTTCCTTCAGAATTTAGACTAAATGTCCTGAGGTTTGTGCTGTCATTCTGGGAACACATCTGTATTTTGAGCAAGACAGGCAGTGAGTTCATGGCAGAGCTTTTACTTGACTTGAGGAAGTCGGGTTTGTACCCTGGATATCTCTGCACTGCCGAATGTGACAGCGAAGTGCAAGAAAAGGTACCCAGCCTAGATATGGATCTGTCTAGAGCTTCATGTACACATACATACTGCGAGCTGCTGTCAGATCAGGGGGTAGGCGAGAATTTTGTGAAGTTTGTAGAGCAGTCCTTACACAGTGCTTTGAAACGTGTCTGAATTGGCCAGGCTTGTTCACTGGGTGCCTGGGAACGAGCTGAGCTGCTGGGGAGCAGGATGTATGTGTGAAATACTGCAGGAAGCAGGTGTGCAGAAACGTGCACCTTTCCCAGAATAAGGCTGCACGTTTCAGAGCACGTTAAGGATACTCACGGATGACCTACAGTGAGCTATACACTGTGCGATCTAAAGCCAAGGGCTTTATGTCAGGCTTAGAGATTTTGAATGGTAACACACTTTTCAAAGAGCCTCAAAGTAATTAGCCTTTCGCTCCAAGTTGACACGCTTACACTTTTAATATCAGGAATAAGGAAGAAGACTAAGGCTTCTAACCTCAAATCCATAGCAGCTTAGGCACTTTCACCTTGCCGGTTTTGTTATGACAGCTCTTTGTTTGGCTGATAGCGAGTGGTGTTTTGAATAGAAGTGCTTCTGCTGCGTGCTTTGCTATCTTCCCGTAATAAGGGAGGACTTGGAGGTTATGCAGCAAGGTGCTAATTGACATTAACACTCAAGACAGGAAATGCTGACACAATTTAAAATTAACATCCTGTCAATATACTGCTGACCTGTGTTAAACGTGCGCTTTGTCAAACTTTCAGAATTAGATTTTAATACAGAAACAGCATAACACTGGGAGTCTTGCTGGTCTCGAGAAGACTACATTTAATACAGTGAGAAGTCACCCAACTGTTTTCCATTTTAGCTTACCTTTTCTCAAAGAGTGAAGTTGTTCTTTGCCAAAAGAAAAAGGTCGAATAAATCAAGTAGTCTAAAAGAGCCAAAAATAATACAGTATTTGGCATTTGTTAGTAATCAAAGACTGAAATAAATTGTCCTTCGGTTCTCAGTTTGTTTTAGATGTTGCCGTACCAATGGCTATGAATCCTGGAAATGGACTTTTCCCAAGACTGCAGTACATGTGGCATTTTGTACCCAGCCAGGCTATCGTGGTAACCTCCCACAGTCGGCCTATGCTCAGCATCACATTTTGCTTTCTGCTGTTTCTGCATCCCAACCTTAGCCCAAAACAGGAGGGGACAGACAGGTGACATGGAGCCACCCCTGCCCCCTCGTAGGATGCACTGCGAGCAGCTGTGCCCACATTTCTCTACTTTGAAAAGGGCAAGGGAATAGCTAAATGTGCTGGGAAGATGCTGGGTTTCACCCTTTGTCTTTTGGAGTGATAGTAGCTGATTTCTAGATAAACTGCCCCGCTGCCTGCTTGGTGAGAAGCTGTGGTGGTGTCTGCACAGCAAGCAGCCCGGTCCCGAACTGTTGGGTCGCCCTGCAGAAACAAATGGTGCTGCTTGTTGTCAGAGTCAGAGCTTTTGCTTTGGGAAGGTGGAAGGCACGAGTCAGAATAATGCCGAACAAGAGAAAACAGAGCACGCTTGGGCGCGGCCTGATCTGTGGAGGAGGCTGTTTGCTGAACATTAATCAGAGGTTGTCCCAGGTATTAGGAACAGCATGAAAAAAGGCACGAAGCCAGGAAAAGGTGATGAAGAGAAGGAAGCACTCGGAGGAGAATATTGGGCTGCGTGGAAGGAGCAGGAGGTGGAGCAGGGCAGGTTGAAATGAGAGGTGGTGGTAAGCGCCGACCTGTGCAGGCTTGGGGAGTGTGGAAATGTTTCAGGAAGGTGGTGCAAGCTACATATCACTCCTGGCAAACTTTCTCTAAGAAAATAGTAAGTGGGTGGCCCGTTGCTATATGTGCTTCCCACTGACGGTTCCTGGGAGCGGGCCAATGTTGTGTGCTTCAGTTCAGGTTAACAGTGAGACTGGGAAAATATTGGCTGTAGCCCTGGTTCTACAAACTGTTTGCACAGGGCATCTATTGGCATTTGTTAATAACAGGGTGCTCCAAAATTTGGCCACTTCAGGTCGTGTGTGTGAAATGGGGGAAAGTGCTACCGTGGTGAGGTGGGGCTCAGCTGCAAAGGGCTTTTTTAGCTGCAGCTCTAGGTGGGAAATGTCCAAAGCCACAGCCACTGGATGCACTTATCCCGTGTTACCAGGTACTAGCTGGGCTTATAGGGTGCTGCTCTATGCTGGGGCAAAGAAAATTAAAATTATAAATGGGACATATGTTGGAGGCTTGGCTCTTTTCTCTGAAATCAATTGGCAAAGGGCACTCAGAGCAAAATAGTCACTGTCAAATAGGCTGTGCTTTGCTCTGCATCCATCCTCTGCCCCCCTCATACCCCCTAAAAAAAAATCGTTTTGCTTTTTTTCATACAAATCCAGTAGGTTTTTAAGTAAGGAACTTAACTATCATGGTCATACTATGCTCTTGGGGAGCCAAAAAATTGCTTTCGCCTACAAAATGTTTACATTGGCTGCCAGGTTCCTCCTGATTTCCTCTGTTGGGAATGAATAATTAAGGAGTGAAGTGAGAGGTGAAAAAGGCCTCTATGTGTTTAAGCCTAATGTCACAGCTTTCCAAGGACAAAGCTTCTAGCACACAGAAAGGTTTCTCTGTCAAGCAGATGAATTCAATAGCTAAGCAAGATGCCAAGAAGAGGAGTCAAACAAAGCAGCGAATTCCCAGTAGGAAGCTTTTAGTATGCACTTAGGACAGGTATTGCATGAAATGGATGCAGAGCACACATATGTGGGACATACAGGCAACACACATAAGGTGTTAATAGTCTAAGCTGATGCCAAGGAAGAAAAAGAGCAGACAGGGTCAGCTACTATTTCCTGAGCTAAATTTTCCTTTTCTTACGGTGGTCAGAGCCAGGGGTAGTTTTACAACGTGCAAAACATGCACTTGTAATTAAAATGAAACTCACACTGACAGAGAGAGGGGATGGCGAATGTTGACCTCACAGGCTGCATCTGCAGAGCATTTGGGGACACATTCTTTTAGCAGAAGCAATGTTGGCTTTTGATAGTCTTTTTAAATAAAAGGTAGGCAGGAATAAAGTTCTGTTAATTTGTATGCGCTGCATGAAGCCGTTTCTCAGAAGGCAGTGCCGGTGGTACTTCAGAGCAGAGAACTGCCCCACTATGGTTTTTTAATTTCTATTCTTCTGTTTGAAAACAGAGGTGCTGCTGGTTCTTGCAGGCAGTGGAAATTAATATAAAAGCAAACAGAAGAAACAATAGGAAGGTTTTACTTATCTGTTCTGCTTGTTTTCTGCTGCTAGGCTTTGCAGTGCTGTGCTCGTGTAGCTATTTAGGCAGGTAGGTCCCTGGCGGACCTTGCCAACACACCCGGGTTGGGCTTGCAAATCTGCCCTTCTGAAATTGGACTTGGGACAGGAGCCACGGATAACTTCATCTGTGCTCCAGCACATCCTGGCTAACACAGGTGGGCTTGCAGAAAGAAACGTGTGGCACTTTGGTTTCTGAGCTGGTGTGCCGCTGACCCTCCTCGATGGCAAGGCAGGACCTGCGGATGCACCTGGCTTGCACCGTGCTTTTCTGCTTGCCTGGGGGAAAATCTCTACCCCGGTCTTTTGAATGTAAGATTCCTGGGGAGAACGGGTATGTCTGCTCCTCGCTTCCAGCCCTCCTAGACTTTTTAATCTCCTGCACTAACCAAAGAATCAACAAGTATATCATCTTCCCTGCAGCGAGATAAGATCCCTTAAGAGGCAGAGCACTCTGCCTTCCAACAAACTCATGCATAAAAGGTTAATTTAGAGCATGGGGATATCTGTGCATGTTGAGCAAATGGAGAGCTGGAGGGATTCTTTTTATTCCTCCTCCTCTCTTTGCGTCGGCTAGCGAGTGCAGGTTGAACATAGGACTCCGCGTTACGGAGCACCTCTCCATCACCCGAGCCTTTTGTCAATTCACCCAATGTGACAATTACAGCATTTCAGAGATGAGACTTTCTAATCCTATTACTCATTCATCAACCTGCAGATGATAGCAGAAGCCAGATCGAACAGTGCCAAAAGAGCAGTGAGGAGCCTTCTCCAGTGCTGTGAAACTAGGCTTAGCTCAGGCACAATAGGTGTGTAATTTAAGGTTTTGTTGAGCTGAAATCCAATCACATACTTGACTGGTAGATCACAGAAAGACACAGACAAAAAGAATGAGATAATTCTACCTCACACAAACACTTGAATCCGGCTTTGACTTAATAACAAGTGTGTGATCAACCTTACACTGTTTCTTTCTTTTTTTTTTTTCTTTGAACCTAGAGATGGGATGGAGCTAAAATATTTTACCTACTTGGGTATCAGCCAATAATTTAAAAAAAAAAAAAAGTACCAGAAGATAATGGAGGAACTTGCTTAGACAAATAAATGGAAAAAGTACAGATGCTCATTATATGAAAGATAATATGAAAATATAACTTATGGGCTTAGCTCAGTGCTATCTTGTCAGCATCTGATACCTACTGCTTTCCCAAGGATGGAGAGGATCTAGCAGATATGAGAAGAACAAAGCTAAAAAAGTAAAATCTTGACTACAGAAGGAGAAAGTACACTGTGAACCTTACTGCTGTCTTTCCTGTAACTAAAATACTCCTTTTGTTTTGTCCTCTTTCAGGCACATGCTGTAATTGCCGGAGGAGCGGTGGGAGCTCTCATGGGTAGGTGAAGCAAACACCAAGGTTCTGCAGCTGTGAGCAGGTAAATGGGAATGTGGGGAGGAGGGGGCCTTAGTTGTTACCTCCTGTGGAAACAGGAAGGTGGATTCACTCCTTTCTGTGTTTACAGAGGTAGCTTTTCATTAGGTAGAGTGTATTATTTAGATTCACTCTCGTAAAGGGGAACGTTCAATACAGCCTGCTCCAGGCATGGCCTTTATACATAAACAAAATAAAGTGCAGGGCGCATAAGGTAAATGGTTTAGCAGGAGAGCTCTCTGCAACAGGAGCATCCACATTTATTTCCATCACTATCATCAGTGGTGTTTTTCTGTACAGTGTAGCTGTCCTGGCCAAGTAAAAGCCTTCTATTAAGACCAAACTTCAAAAAACACATTTCCACAGTTTTGGTGTCTGTCTTGAGCTCTTCAAATTAACAAGCCTCTGCATGTTAGTGGAATTAATGGTGCATGAAATTTGGTACTACCTTGTAGGTGTTGTGAGCTGGACACTCAGAAATACAGAAGCCCCAAACTAGAAGAGACAGAAAAAAAAAAAGGACTATGAAGCCACTGCTAGGAAGAATGACTCACATATGGTAGAGGAGTGAGTGCTCTAGTGTTGTGGTTGAAAAAGCTCTTTTTAAAGTCTGCCAATCAAGAAAACGCCTTCAAGCCACATGAATTGATGCGTAAGGCTCCAAACGTAATGGTCACTAATATGCAATCAGCACAGTGGGATGTGTTACTCAGATGTAAGCCAGTTGTCAGAGCTAATCTGCTGCACCAGGTAACATGCGGTCCTGTGCCAAAACAAAGGAGCAAACAATGCAGAGACTGGCAGAAAAAACATAACCACCAGCAAAACCAAGAGGCTCAGAGGGATGACAAGGAAAAGGAATCCTGGAGGTCAAAGAGTTAAAAATGAAGTGTGAAGTTTGGCATTAGTTGTAAGAGACCAAATTCCAGGCAATGTTTTCCTTAAAAATAAAACAATAAATTACCAGTTTGCAAGATACTAGGCTTGAAAGCATACAGAAGCAGCATCAATGAAAAGATTTTTTTAGAATAAATGAATTAGTGGGCGAAAATCCCACAGCAATGAAACTGGTGTTGAAACATGACACAAAGTTTTTCAATAGTTTGTAGGAGTATGGGGAGATTGAGATATGTTCCAAGCAAAGGGAGGAAAAAAAACATATCCACAACCCAGTATAATCTGAGAAGCTCACGTTGGAGACTAACATGGTTCCCAAACTGCAAAGATCTCATAGAGATTTCATTCAGCAATATAAACTCTGACATTTGACCAGAAAATCGCCTTGGGGGCATTAGCTAAAATAGCCTCAGCTTTAAAATTGAGGTATGAACTTCTGAAGGCTTTCTTAGTTGTTTTCCAGTGACACTGAGGCAACCATTCTGCATACTGGACATATCAGCATCACTAATTTCGAAGAGACTGAAGATTTTGCCTACGCTTAGCCACAGCTGCCCTTTCATCCTGAGACGTTCTTTCCCTTTGGTTGCAGATGTAGGCAGCTCAGCTGTCTTTCCACCAGCATTAGGACAGGTACAGTTTTCACCACCGTTTTTTTCCTGCTGTCATCTTCCACATTTGGAGGAGGAGTCATCAGGCATTAACCCTCCCACTCTGCACGTAGGTTTTATCCTGCCTTTTTCTAGTAAAATATCGTTTGGGTTCCTTTGTGCTGGGAGCCTCAGCCCGCTGTGGAGCAGATCCCTAGGATGAGCGACAGTTGCCAGAACAAATGCAGCTGTAAATGCCCCAGTGGTCCCTGGGGGCTGCAACTGCTCTGTGGGAGCTGTTTGATGTCACTGACCCCGCGCTGAATCGGGAGGGGAAGGAGCAAACTGTTCAAGTCCTTCTCTATAAGTACATCTGCTAACGACCTGTGCTTGGCAAGGTGTAAATGTATGCATGGTTCAGCACTTCGAGTGCTCCATAGACACGCAAGCTAGCATTTAATAGGTATGCTCTTTTCATCATGTTGTACAGCTCCAAAATCTTATCCAGACTAACAGTAGAAAATAAAACCTTTTTGTTGCTGATGACTTCTGGATGTCCAAGAGGGGCATCTCATCTTTGTCAGAACATAATAAAGGGCAGAATGCTGCGCAGGCAGTGAGGAGCAAGGGGGGAAAAGTGGGGAAAAAGTCCTGTGAACACCAAGCTCAGAGAAGAAGGTGGAGACAGGCGCTGCAGGCACTGGAGCATCCCTTCCCCTGCAGCCCATGGAGGACCCATGCTGGAGCAGGCGGATACTCCCTGAAGGACCTGTAGCCCACAGAGAGCCCACGCAGGAGCAGGTTTATCCTGAAGTGCTGCAGCCTGTGGAAGGAGCCACGCTGAATTAGGGGAAAAGCATGAGGAGGAAGGAGTGGCGGCGAGGAACTGCCATGGAATGACTTTAACCAAGAAGCGTAAATTAAATATTCTTGTGGGCAGAACATTCAGTTTCAGCACTTTCCAGATCCAGACAGTGAGGTGGAGTATGTTATAAAGCAACACTTTCACCCCTTCCCTGACTTCCCAAATAAAACCAGCCAGGACAAAAAGACACCCCCACCCTTTTGCCTCTCCTTTGCCCTCCCTTTGCTATGCCCTGCCCTGTATGGCCCTTTGCAAACTGGTGTAAGCAGTGACAGACGCAGCAGCCTTGCTAAAATCCTGCTCTCTGCAGCAACCTTTGAAAGGTCAGACACCGTGGGCCAGTGGTGGATGTTATTGCATGGCTCCTTTCTTTTTGTCTTCACACTCTTTCCCTCAGTTCCTTATCAAACTCTAAGAAAAGCTCTTCAGGGCCACAGAACTGGGGGCAGGTTTGGCCACAAAGAAATTTAAGTACCATGGCTCTGTCTTTGTAAGTCCCAGGCCGTTGCTGTCTGTTGCTGTGAAGTGTCAGACTGCGTATTGGTTGGTAGCTAACAGCAGCAACACTTAACGAAGTTGAGTGAGGATGATGTTTAAGCATTTCTCATCCTAAGGAGCTACCATGGCAGCTGTGGAAGGCTCCTACAGTCTGGGTGTGCTCTGAATAACCTCTCTCACTATGGTTCGCATTAAAAATTTTGATTATCTGTCAGACTGCTGCTCCCCTTCTCCTGAGCTATCAGGGTTGCAACACTCTGTAGAAGTCATTTACTTGCCAGTGGTACCGTTAGCCCTTTGTGAACAATTAAGCTGAGGTCGGAGGTTGTAATATATCAAATTTGCGGACCGCATTAAATTTTATTTTTACTGAAAGGAACTTTTTGTCTCTTTTATCAGGAGGAAAATTAAGCTGTGAACTGGAATTCCATCAGGCTGTCTACTGTGAAGCCCTGTGGCTTTAGCAAAGGGGCAGCAGTGGTCAGAAATGACACTCAAAAGGTAAATTTATTTCTTTTTTATTAAAAAGGATAAGTTACGACCTGTACAGTATATCTTAAGGAGGGAACTTAACACAATATGCTGTATTTTCCCATTTCTTTTAAAAAGACTGATTTTGCAACATACAGAGAAGTTTTGGATGGGAGAGATGGGGTGCTGGGCTACCAGCAGGGAGCAGACGAACCATCACCCTCCACACCTGCCCGCTGGCAGCAGCCACATGAGATGTGGGTGGCTCTTGTCTGGTCCCAAAATGGCATGGAAGTGTGAGCTAAATGTTCTGCCCACCTAATTATAAATGGACAAGAGGTGCAAGGTAGGATTTTGGAATGGATTTTCTTTTCGATTCTGGAGTTGAAAGGTTTTTTTGGGTAAAATTTTTAAACCCTTTGAAAACACATCTTCATTGTGGGCCTTCTCTCTCACCAAACCCGCTAGCAGTTTTGCCACTAATTTCTGGGAACTGGATCACTTTCAAAAGTTCTGTTGAAACTTGCTGTCTGTGCGAATTTTTGCCATTCTACAGAATTGTTATATAATAAATGGAAATAATATTATTATAAAACCAAACTACAGTGAAACCCTGTGTCACTCTCTGGCTTCCAGAGAGCAGATGGTTTGGGGATTTAAACACCAGGTTAGAAACTCCCAGACATGCTGGCTGCCTAGCCAGGCTGACTCTACCATTGGTCTCTCTAAGGTTGTGTTCAGTATTGTAGCGTAAGGATTGTCTTTTGGGTCTGAACATGAAAGTATGTGCTTGTTCTCTTCATATGGGTATAAAATACCTCTTTCTGCTTTGCACAGGCATCAAAATATATGTGAAATCCTCAGGAACTTGCATGTTGATCCTGGTGCTGTTTATGCAACCTGCTCTGCTTGCCTGCAGTTGGCCAGCTGTGGTTTGCACGCAGACATGTTTGATTTTTGTGCACACTGGCTGATGATATCAAATTAGGCTGCAAAGATCCTACGGCTTTTTCATTTTTCAGTGAGATTAAAGGTTTGCCCTGCTATATTTGCCGTGCATTTCTCCTCCCCTCTCTGCTGCACAGTGTTATGTTCCGCTCATCCATATCTCCTGTTTCCACCCTAAAGAAGGCGGAATTTCAACAAAAAGAAAAGGGCTTCTATTGTGCCCTGTATAAATCAAAAAACACCCTGTGGGATGAATTGTACAATTTTAATATTCATTATCTCAAATGGAGACAATAGAGTAGACTGCAGTAGGAAAGACTGATTAGTAGATCACTGAAGATAGAGGTTTTTTTATTTTTTTTAACTTGGCACATTATTTGGCGATAAGCAAGTAAAACAGTTCCTCAAAACCAGAATCTTTGGAATTTGAAAGTGCAATGCAATGGCTGTGTGGGAACCATCCTTCAGTAAACACATCCATGGGAGCTCAAGAGCCTTGCATGGACAGAACTTACTTCGTTTATAAGTCTTAAGCCTTACTCGTTAGCAGCTGAAACCAAGAGATTTCTGTTGCTCCCTCAACTCTAAATGAAAGTCTTGTTTCGGAGGGAAGGGGAGCATGCAATCAGTCCATAAAGTGAATGGTAATGCTTTAATTACCATTCTATTGTTATTCTTCCTATTTAGCTGCTTGGGGGTTGTGTAGTTTGCATATTCATTCCTTTAATTCTCACAAAGGTTTTGTTGTTGTTTTTTTTTTTGTTTGGCAAAAGTTTGACTCCAAAAAGAGAGCAAGCTTGTCATTAATGGGCTCAAAGGGAAAGAATGAGGAAGGTCTGTTTTCCCCCAAATCTCAAAGATTTCTGTGGGGGAAGGACACAAGGTAGGTACCGTTTTGCAGAAACAGAGATACAAAAGATTTTTTTATAGGCAAGTGCAAGTGAAATTGGTTGTGGCAACACAGTTTGGGAGTGTAATGAAACAGCCAAACAAAAAATTCCTCTAACCATCACCCAGTGCAGACAAAGTGAATTCACCATTTTTTTAAAGGCTGCAGTACTTGGCAGTGCCCTTCAAGTGAAGCTTTCCAGCAACTCACTCTCTTAAAACCTTGAGTGAAATACAGCAGTATGTACTCAGTTAATTCCTTTGCCATAGAAGAAAAGTATTCACAACATTTTTGTTTCATTTTAGAAAATGACATGGAATTCACAGTGGACTTCCTACTCCTGTGAAAGAAAGGGAGAAGATGCTTTTGCTTCACACTATCTTCGCATCTAAGGAGGTAAGTTGATCTCCTTGTAGAAACATTATCACAGCTACAGCCTTCTTGACTAGTTCTTTATGTCCTCCTGTCATGCATTATTCCCATTACATGAACACTTCTCGAGGCTTTGTGACAGTACGGATTAGGCTCATATGAGTGTGCTGAGGCAGTGGGCAAAGTTGCAGCGTCTTGCATCTCTACAACTGTTTTGAGAGAAAATGGGATTCCACTTCTTGCTCTGCGGTCAGGGCAGTGTTAGAGGTCTTTCTTCAAGCCTAGGACAGCAGCAGGTATTCTTGGGAAATGCACATATACTGGAGCGGACTGGGGTAATGCATGAACAAAGGCTGGGAAAACCAGGTTAAGGATGATTTGAAGACATTTCCGGTGATTGTAGAATTAAAGCCATTACAATCAGTCCTTCTTAGAATTAGGGTGTTCTGTGCACCTACCGCACGTGTACCAGGAGCAGGGGGGATCCACTACAGACTCAGCTCATGTAAGCTGTCTCCAGTTGTCACCAGAGATACCGAAAAGCAAGTCACCATCAGAGGTATTTCCTGCTGTCATCAGATGGTGCGTAGTGACTAAAAGGTGTTGCCAAGGATGAGCAAAGAACAGACTGCAATGGTCAATATTTCATAAGTATATTTTGAGATTTTTCGCAGTCATTTCCATATTTAATCATAATATATTTTAATATAGTTGTGCTTATCCATATACCGTTTTTTTTTTCCTAGTCTAAGCAATCTCCAGGCCCGAGAACTAACTTTCTGTTGTCTTCTGTCTCCTAGACATAGTATAATGACAAACCAATTCCTCTGCTTCCTAGTTAATGAATAGTCTCTAGTTTTTCAGGCAGGAGTGTTAAAGAAAGCCTAGCTTTTAGCTGTTAAATGTATTCTGTGGTATTTATGACAGATTTTCCACTTCTTCTTTCTTGCTGCACATAATCTTCAAGATCATTAATGGGAAATTCTGAGATTTGCCATGCTCAGTGCTAATGTAGCACTTGTTTCATAATGAAGCTTGAAATGGTGGGTTTTTGCTCTGCACACGATTAATGCTAAAGTCCACATCCTTATCTGATAGAAAACACCAAGAGCTCCACTGCAGTAAATGAAGTTAGGATAATTTGCATCGGTTGAAGATGTGGCCCTATATCTGGTTGACATTATCGTGCCTGCTACAGTATATACACCAGCTGGGGTGCTGTTGTTTCATTCCTGCGTGGGGTAGGAAGGGCCTCAGTGGGGGAGAATGAAAGTGGAGAACGGCCATTGCTAGTGCAAGCTATGAACGAGCTGTTTGAACTATAAGAAGGTTGAAATAAAAAGGCAAGCTCACCACCATGTAGCGAGATGCAACAGAAAGGACGTGAACTTGGGTTGCTCCTCTTATGTTACTCCAGAGGGATTTGTGCTCGGAACAGCTCCTCCAGCCCACATCTGTGATCAGGGGTGGGAAAATTCTCCCATGCCCTGTGGTTTTCAGGTTGAACTGAACTGCTTGGGGGCTGTACCTCAAAGCCACATGGAAGCTCTAACTACTGCTGTGCAAAATGCCCTGTTTCTCAGGTGGAGCTGGCAGGAACCAGTTCTTCAACAGCTGTGTTGGCTTTCTATTTGCATTTGGATGAAAATCAAGAGGTTGCTTTTTCTCACTCTGACTTTGAATATAAGTCTCTCTCCTCCCTTCAGCTGCCCTAGTTCTTAAATGTTGGTGTTGTTCACAGTGCTGTAGCTACCTGGTTCTAGGCTTTTATTTCAGGTGGCTTGTGCCACAGTGTTCTCTGCAGGAACAGTCTTGCTGGAGGCACTGTCTCCCCTCCGGCTCTGAGGAGAACATATCTGCTCTCTCTGACACAATGGAAGCTTCTGGAATTGTCATTCTGTTGGGCAGGACCGAAATAGCCATAAGATTTGGTATGCATTTTTAGTAGGTTGCAGCTGTGATCCTTGAGCCAAAGGAAGATGGTTCATACAGCAAAGAAAATAACATTTTTGCTCAACTTTTGCTTAGTAGCTTTTCATTAGTAACCTTCAATAAAACAAAAGCTTATAAACGTCCAATCCAGCTGTTGTTAAAATATGAACAGAATTGCTGTTGAATTGAATGAGGTCAGACTGGGGCTCCAGATGAAGGTCAATACAATTTTTAGCTCCTTGTCACTCTCTTTTGCCCAGCCTGGCAGTTGCACGTAAGAAAGTTGGCCAGCTGTGAGATGGTGATTCAAAGAGGATGGCTATGCCTCTGAATCCATTGCTCCAGCTGTCTCAGGCTGTTCTGGTGAGCCAGAGGTTTGTGCTCTCCAGCCCAGGCACAGGGAATTACAAATGTGTGCTGAAATAGAAGCCAGGGTTCAGGGTGAGGACACACTAGAACAAAGTCTGTTGGTATGGGAGAATTACAATAAATGGCATGAAAAAAGCATGTTCAATTCAAATTCTTGCCGAATGTGACTTGATTGTCACTTTTCTTGGGAATATGGCCTTACTACCAGAACAAGAGAGAGAAGCTGGTGATCCCTTTGGAATTAAGGGTTTAGGGTATGACATGGGGAATTAGACATGGGCCTCCCATTAGCAAGAATGTTGACCTCCGTGCATAGTTCTGAAAATAAACCCTGTCTCCAAGCTCAGTTGTGTTTTTCTTCCGCTGAAGAACAGGCTTAGATGTTACTGAGCAGGAGAGTAGATCTCATGATTGGAAACTTCTGATGTCGTTTTCAAGTGCAGTTATAAAACTGAGTGATGACATGTAGGTGTCCGCACCCAAAATATTTACAAATTAAACTGTGTGGGTGTCTGGTTTTTATGGTGGCAATAAAATATTGCTTAGTATTTCCTGGTAAACTTTTAGTCCTGAGTAATAATTATTAAACAGATGGAGAAACTGGGAGCTATAGCAGAATTGAGAGCATTATTCATAAGCCCTGCTTTTTCCCATGGGCTGACAGTGAAGAGACTGTACACCTAGGCCGCTCCAACAATCTTCATCATAAGCATGTGCTTTTGGCAAGTAGCTCCACTGCAGCCTGGTCAAATGATGACACTGAAATCAACAGAAGCATAAGGTGGCAGTAAAACATAATATGCAGAACTCCAGCTGAGGCTTGCAAGTGAGCTTTGAGTCCCACTGCAGTACAGGATGTGATTTGGATTCTCTCATGCCTCAGTTTCCCTGTGTGGAAACAGTAATGATCCCCTTTTTGAAGTCCTTTGACATCTGAAGAAGCCAAGTACTGTAAAAAAGCTTGCTTGCTATTATGCGTATATTTAAAACAAAACTTAATGCTTCAGTGCTTTGCTAGGTTGGGGGTGAATGTGCTTAGCGCTTTGTGTGATCGAGCTGTAGATTACATAGGCAGTGGTTTGTAATAAGAGCCTTATCAGTAACAAAAACCCTTCTGTCATCCTCAGAGAAGCAACAATCGTATTTTAAAATGGTTGCCAGACGTGTTTATTTGAAGATGGTTGTTTCTAGCGTAGCTCAAACCGTTGTGTGGCAAGAGTTCAATTGCTTCCCACTAAAGCCAACATTCAGAGCTTGGAAAACTGTTAGATAAATGTCAGTTTCTGCCATAATTTGTGGAATCAATACAAACTGAGTCAAAGAATCACAAACAGTAATGTGAAAATAAAATGATCTGTGTTATGGTTTTTAAGTAAATGATGATAAACTAATAAATACCATTAGCTGCTGCCATTACTTTGTTGAATTTAGCTGATGTTACTGTGTTGACTTTAAAAGCTATCAGCTTAACTATATAAATCCATTTGACATGTCTTTATTCAGATAAAACTTTAATACTGCAAGTGTAGCAAATTAGATGCAAATGCTCTTTTTATTTTAAGTATATTTAAAGCTGCCTTTTCAATGCAAATTTTACAGGAAATCTCAACAAGCTAGGACAGACATCTTAGCTGTCAGCATGCAGCACTTTCATTTCGGTCTCAGGCATGGGAGCTGCATTTTGTCCCTGCAGACTGAGATAATTAAAACTACAGAGAGATGGTTTTAAATATACATGATACACAGTTACTTAAATTATGGGATAATGCATAAATGCAGTCCTTAACGTTTTTGGTAGCACAACACTGACCAGACGACATAGCAGGGTAAATTGTAGGGAACAATTTTATTTCTGCGTAAACAGTTTTATGGTTTGTTTGGGTTTGTTTTGTTTTACTTTTCACCTGAATTATTGTGGAGGCACAGAAATACCAATTCAAAACCTGGGTTGTGAATGCCCTCATTAAAAAGACACTGATACCATTAACTTTTTTTTCTCCTTCTTTCCTTTTTTTCTTTCTTTTTAAATTACGCTTTTACTTATTTGTTTTTGAGCAGTCCTCAGCCTCCTTGGAATACATATCTATTTCAGCTTTCATTTGCTGAACCCCCTGAATGAGTTTATCCAAACAATGTGAATTTACTCAGATCTTTTTAAAATCCCACATCTCTTGTGGTTGATAAAGCTGACTTTAGCTAAGAAGAGTTGGATCAGGGTGATTTAAATTTCACAGTGAAAATGATAAGGGCTTTACTAGAAATAATAAGCACATTCAAATACTGTCATGGGCAAACAGTTGAATGTGCAGTGAGAAATTCGGCAAGGCTAGTCTTTTTCAGTGTTGATTTAATGAAGCAATGGATAGTAAAATAGAAAAAAAATAACTCGCATTGAGAGGTAAACTTACGTTAATGCCTTATCAGTAATTTTATAAAGCATTATTCATTAAAAAAGCAACATTAATGCCCTAATAACTTTTAAAATATCATACTGTTTAAAAGCAACAAGAAGCCCAAGCCAACCCACCAGCCAGGGAAGCAGAAGAGTCTCTTTGGCAGCCCTACAAACTGGCTGAGCGATACCCTATTATTGTCAGGAGCCGCATGTTGGTTTGTTGAGCCCGCGGATAACTTGTGTTTCAGGGAAAGAAAAAGGAAAAAAAAAATCCACTTAAGCTTCAGGGCAAACAATACTGGCCCACTGTTTAAAATGGTTTTGAACATTTGCTTGTCCATTTCAACAACACAGAGCCTCACCTTTCTCATTCAAATCGGGTGAGGAATCTGCACAGAGCCAATTGCAAAGGAAGGCTTGTCTGGAGCTGCTACATTTCCAGGATCAAAAGGTTCAAATCTATGAATCCAGATGTGCTTTGGAGCGATAGGGCCATGCTGGCTATTGAACAGGCAGGCAGGAAGAGCAGAAGGCAAGATGATTTTGGAGGCAGTGGGGCAGGCAGTTTACAGCCGTCATTAGTGGGGTTGTGTGCAGCAAGGAGCAGGCATCCTGAATTAGCCAGCTCTGAGGCAGCTGGAAAACAATAAATCAGATGTGTATGGCACTTCCAAGAAGGGCTGAGAGAAGAAAAGGGAAGAAACATCACTGTGTTGCCAAAGGGCTGAGGTTAAGGATCCCTCTGTGCAATTTAACAGTTTTTAATTCCCACATTTGAATGCCTCGTTGTGTCAGTCATCCATAGCTCCTCCAAGGAGCCACCTCGCTGCTGCCAAGTGGGCAGCCTGCATGTGATTAGCTTGGGTTTTCACAGGTACCCCGTGGCCTTTATTTATTTACATTTTCCCTTAAGGAAGGTGGTAAAAACCTACGAGGATCCCCTACGAGGGGCAAGATCAATATTCCTGCCCAACCTTTCTGCTTGCACTTCCAGCCAGTAATTATGGAGCTGTTATAAATTCACGAATAGCGTGTATAAGGAAAAACTAATCTCTTCCAAACAGCTCATTTCCATAGTTAACGACCAGAGAAGTACAACTGACTTTGTCACTAACAACTTTGTGTTTGTAAACAGGTTTTGTGGGAATAAAACGTTTCTAAGGTTAAAAGAAATAGTTAGGAGCTCAAATCCTCCCACGACCATCTCACATATTTCCTACATTTGGCTCATTACAGGACAAGTATGTCCTTTAAGACCCAGAGATTAATGAGGCATTTTACGAGACTAATACATTTTAAATTTTAACACTGGAGTTAGCATCTATAATTGTACAATTATACGTTCATTTAGATTTTTTAAAGATAACTAATCACAGGTGACTAGAGCTGTGTGAAGAGGCAGAATTTATGTTTCTCCAGCTGTAGGAGTACTAAATCATGCAGGAATTGAAATTGTTTTCCTTCTGACAGATAGCTCAGGCAAGATTAGTCAGTCACTGTTTCAGATATAATGCTTTTTTTATTATGCATACTTCATGCGGGACTATTATATTTGTAACGTATACTTCTGCATACAGCAAATTAACTATTGTGTAATGCACGGACCAAGAAAGAGTGTCATTAGTTCTTGCTATCCCGCAGTTTCGAGCAGCTGGTGAAATATATACCAATCACCCAACAGCCAGCTTCGTGTTAACATGTATAAGCCTCAACGACTCCTGTTTGACAGAACTTTACCGTGTAGTAATAAATAAGGCTGAATTATTGATGGTGATAACTGCTAATATTATTATGACCTCAATTAAGTGCTTTTTTCAGACGCATTAGCAACAAAAGGTCTTCTCTCTGCTCGGTGCTGTTTTGTCAAGTCCCACTTTACATTAAAATCGAATTGATCAAACCTATTTGCCATTTCGCTGTGAGTGGATAACCGTAATGGGTAATCTATCAGCATGGTGCTCCCCTTAAAGCTATTAACACCTTTTGTTGTTTTACTCAAGTTTCCAAACGTGCTGAGAGGTTCAAAAAGGCAAACCCTACAATCTGTTAGGATTGCGTGGAGCTGTGACTTGTGGCACTCTTTTAATTACCATACTTTTTTAACTCGGTGGCTAAACATTGATATTTCTGACACTAAGTAAGTCTTTATTTACTTATGAAGCTGCGAGACAGCTAAATTAAAGCTGATTAGCAAAATGGCAGCTCCGCCGCTTGCAGCTGAGGTGAGTTTAGCTGCGGCGTGGCATCTCCCCACAGCTCGCTGCTTGACTCGTCGTCGCTGCGGCTGAGATCACTCAGCAGCAAGGCAAATAAAGGCAGCTTAGAGTTTTTGCCCTTTGGCAAATTGGCAAATTGTGTTAGCTACATGGGTATGTGTGTAAAGTGTGGAGCAGCCTGTTTGTTTGTGAGAGAGCTTTTATAAAAGGCAGGGGGAGATAATTTCCAGGGACAGGCTGTGGAGTGTGCATGCTTGGGGAGTTGTGCGATTACACTCATTAAAAAGTGAAGAGCTAATGAAATTAATCAGAGGAAAGACTGAGTAAACCGGAGAATACAAATATGGGCCTCCTGTCTCGGGGAGGTTGCCTCTTTTCACTGAAGTCTCTGTTGGAAATTTCTGCCCTCCTGGAACCATTCCTCACGTTTGTGTGTCTGGATTTTGGAGATTTGCCTCCTCAATACTTGTGTGGGGCTCTATGGCAAAAGACGGAGGGAATTCCTGGTTTACTCACTCACGTCAAGCCTAGACTAAGAGTGCCTGGGCTGTGATTCATCACCGCTTGTGTAATGCTGATGCAAAGACCAAGTGAAAGTAGGTGGTACCGTCTTCACCAGCACAAAACCCCAGTTATATTTTTGCTGACAATCTCAACAGAAAAGCCTGGACAGAATAAGCGGGGATGTCCTTTATTGCCTCATATGTTCCTTTCGCTTTCTTTTTGTTTATATCAACAACAAAAAAACCCTCCCTGTCCGATTGCACTGCTAGTAGCCTTGGTGAGCGTCCCATTCACAGAGGACGAAGAGCCCAGGGGGAGCCTTGCCTGGCAGGAGGGAGCTGTCAGCACAAAGCAGCGGCTCCTGCTCCACCATGGGCTTGCTGCTGGCACAAGGGGAGTAGGTGCCACTGATGTAAACGAGGTTACACCTTTTGTGACGTTAACGCCAGCAGTGGCTTTGGCCCTTTTGCTTCTGCATACTGTAGTGAGTCAAAAGCAGGGTGAAATGAAGAAATATTTATGTTGGCTTCCAAACAGATTGAAGATAAATTGCTGTTAAGCTCCAGTTCTGTCTAACCGTTGATACATGTAATATAGCAAATTAATTAAAAGCTTATACTCACAATATATAAGGATTTCAATTGTTTTAAAGTGGTGGTTAGTCTTTCAGCAACTGGAAGTTACACATGACCGAGTTATTCAGTAGTCAGCGCTTCCAGAACTGTTTCAAGTAGTTTACTACACTTCCAATTTCTTCGTGTCAATCACCTTTTGTGCATTTTGATCTTGCATTGAACAAACCAGAACCGTCCTTTCTCCTTTTTATGAGTGTCCTGCAAAGCAGGGTATGAAGTGGGTTGATGACAGCCCATCCATCTCGCTGTTTTTGAAAGGGATTCTCCTACTGGACATCATGCGGGGAAGCATTTTTCTGAAGCCCACCCACCTAGCCCCCCTTCAGAAGTGGCTGCATTTTCCTAAGGCATTTCTTGGAGGGGTAACCTGCATATCAAACAGCAGATTTCTTAGTGCCATATAGCAATGTTGACTTTACTGATGCTTCAGCTGCTGTTGTCTTAATATAGGCTGTTGCTCGCATGTCAGCTGGAAACAAAAATCAATAAGCAATGAGAATGGGAGTAAAGGGAAACCAGAGAAACAAAATGATGAACAAGAATTTGGTATCTCCCCTCGTATACTTCCAGTCAGCCGCTGTGCGCCTCTTACCCTTTCAGAGGATCTGCAGCTAATCCCTGCGGCCTTGTGCTTGCAGGATTTCAGGGCTTGTCCCTCTGGGGACAGGAGGAACTCCAGGCCCAGTGGCCATACAGGGCCTGCTCTGACCCCCTTGGACCCAGCTGCAGAACACACAGGGGCCTCGCTGAAGGGCAGCCCCCCGGGGCTAAATGGCCATGG
This sequence comes from Cygnus olor, assembly GCF_009769625.2. Classification (NCBI taxonomy): domain Eukaryota; kingdom Metazoa; phylum Chordata; class Aves; order Anseriformes; family Anatidae; genus Cygnus; species Cygnus olor. The sequence continues at coordinate 15,823,394 of NC_049180.1, read as the reverse complement.
CTACCCTGTCCTTGCTCCCAACTCGGGTACAGGGTACCCACGCGGCCCAGGTCTGTGTGCGGGTGTCACATACAGATACACAGCTGACAATGTTAAAGAAATAAACATAACATTGGTTTTTAAAGTTCTGTGGGTATTTACCTAGCTCATGAAGGGATCTGCTTGGGTTGCTGGAGCTGGCACTTCCAACTCTGTCCCTCTTGGGGCGTGTGGGGTTCGTGGTTTGGAGTGTGTGTGTTAGGGTGCGTGTGTAGGTAAGGGGTATGTGTGTGTGTAGGGGTGCCAAAGTGGAAGCAGGAGCTGGAGGAGGAAGCAATCCGTTTAAATGAATAACCGTGCCAAAAGCCCAGTCATAAGGTACAGACGGGGGAGACCGTTAATGAAAGCACTGAAGCAGCCACATCTGTGATTGAATACTCAGTCTTTTAGTCCCTACTGCTGTGTTTACTGCTCCTTAATGTGGTATTGTTTACTCACAATTAAACCCTTTGCCATTAATTTAACTCTCAGATGTCGAATCGGTCACACGGACCCAGATCCCAGACAGCTGGGCTCTGTACACTTGTTTAAGCACAGCTCTCGTTAGGAGGGAGAGAGCGTGGTGCAGCGAGCTGATGGCAGCACGGGCTGGCTGCTCTCCGTGGTCATCAGCCCCGCTCCCAGTCCTGCTCCCAGCCCCAGGAGCCGTGTGGGAAGCGTTAACCATTGTCAGCCAAAATTTCACACCGGAGATAACAAACACTTGAAACCCAGGCGCTGGTTGGAGGAGATAAACGTATTTTCCCCCATTAATTAAAACATATCTGTAAATTTAAGCAGAGATGTTTGCTGTAATAAGTTTCGAACTGGTGACAAATGTCAACAGCAAAAGGGCCGAGATAAGGCAATGTCAGATTCGCGTGTGGCGATACGCGCCTTCGCGCTGGAGCCTTATGCCGTGGGACTTCATGGTCTGTGCTGGTGGTTGATAGCAGGGAGGTGAAGTGGGATGCCAGGGAGATGGAGGGGTCGTAGCAGAAAAGAGTGGTTTATGTCTTGTTGTGAACCTGGGGGCTTTCAGTGGTTTTGAATATTTGGTATTTCGCTAAACTTCTCTTGCATTTCTTTTGTCTAAAATAAAACACTTCGGTGTACGTGCTGTATATTGATCTGCCCAATGCACCTCTTCCAAAACTTTCAACTGAAGTGACGCCCACCTATAGAATAAGTGTACATTTCTTCAAAAAAACCCTTTCAAATCTAAACAGACTTGTTTAGTAACATACTGATACTGACATATCCAACTGATTTTAAACCATGTGGCAGTGGGATTGCTCTACTTAGTGGAGATCAGTATGTTCACAGCAGAAACCGTGGGGAGTGCCTGATCTTGAGACAACCAGCATTACAACGGCCATGCAGCCCTTTCTTCTCCTTATCAGCACCTTACAGGAGTAATGTGCTGGATTGCAGCTGGGAGTTCTGCATGGGGACGGGGTCCGGTCACACTGCCCCGGTAGCCCTAACGCTGCAATGGTTTCTCCATGTGGAGGGGTCACAGAGGCAGGGACGTGCCTGCTGGGGAACACACCTCCAGTTTACTCTCAAAACCAAACCAAAATGTATCTTTTCTTCTTTGTCATCTCTACTGAATGTGCTAGCAATGTTTCTCATGAAGGTGGATTTTTGTCTTTGCTCAGAAGACCAACCAACTCCATCAGATAACGTGGTGAGGACACACACACTTCTAGACACTCCTGGCTAGTCCCTTATTTAAAGCGGTGTCTGAAAAGGGGAGGTCTGCTTGTCCCAAGTCCATCCTTTCAGATTATTTAAATATAGCTACATGAATGATTCCCAATGAACAGTTTATTTGATCAACTTGCCTTCTTTTGGCAATTGCAGTATATTTACAGCTGCGTTTGAATTTCTTTAAGTTTATTACTAGACAAATATACTGTGCACTTTTCCTCACTAAATTGATCATAATTTGAAACTTTGATCAGAATGTAGGTGGCCTAGTTCTGACTGTCTATATAAATCAGCAGATATTTGTGCCTGTTCTCATAAGGCAAGCCGTGTAAGTACTGTGCAAATTTAAAATCTGGTTCCAATAACTGGTTGTGTTTTACTGATTTGCCTTTTAAATTCACCTCCCGTGAAAATCAGTGCCATCGAATCAGGGGTGCGTGTTTAGGAAGTGAACATGGGAGCCATAAAGTGACAGAAATGATTCTATTCAAAAGTCTGAAGTCAAAGTTAATTACGTTGTGCCTTGTTTTTGCATTCACCCTTTATTGGTTTCGGTGCAAACCCAGCAGCATGGAGCAGGTGCCTCCATGCACACTGTCCCGAGCCACCAACCCACCACCCACCCGGCAAAGCAATGTGCCCATGAGTCCCACATCCCCCTGCACATCTTTGGGCGAGGATGTGTGCCCCCCCTTCCTAAGCCAGGTCCGAAAAAACACCCTTGGTAGCAGCCTACAGCCCCTAACACTGCCTTGTGTCTCCCTTGGGGCTGCTGTCACACCCCAGGCAGGCACAGTTTGGGGCTTGCTCCCTTTGGGGACGGGGATGGGGACAGGGGGTGGGATGAGCCCCAGTTTCTCCTCCTTTGGGGTCTGCCCCGTTTTATGGGGCGCTGGCCGTGGCTACACCTGCGGCTCTAACCGAGTTAACCGAAATGTTATAGCGGTCGGTCAAAGGGAGAGGTCAGAGTTCAGGGGTCAGCCTTTTGGCAGTGGCAGGGAAGTGGAGCGGGATAAAGGCTTGTTAACGTTACTTACCTCGTCCAGCTGAAAAACGTGTTGTGCGCCTCTCTTGTGTCCCGGCATTTGCGTGGGTAATTCTGGGCATTGTCATGTGAATAGGGGTTAAATTATTCTGCTTTGTCATTAAGTGATCCTGGATTGGCAATCCGCTACACAATGGGTGATCATTAGGGAAAGGCCATAAAACTGTTACACCAGTTAGGAGTGAATGGTGAATGAAGCCAGATATCTCCAGGACCGGTTCCCCGCCCTCCCCCGCCGGCTGCAGCTGCTGGAGACGCAATTGAAAGTAGAAACGTGGAGTCTCAGAACAACCTTTTCTTTAAAAGCTCCCCTAATTTCGTTTTGAAAGTGTTTGCATTGACGGGAACAGCAGACGAACCTTCTGAGAGTTACCTAAGGCATACCGAGTGTAGTCGCTTCCCGAGATTTTGTTGTTTCAGTTTAGGTGATGTTTTGCTTAAAGCTCAGCTTGCTGGAGTACCGAGACTGCATCAGATCATTATCCTTATCCTTAAAAATGGAAGTGCTCCGTGGCTTGTTAGTTTCACAGAAAGTCATGAACGTGAGACAAAAGCCCCAAATAACACGAGACCTGCACGACACAAAGGATGTGCAACTTGCTTGATGGAAGTGCCTCCAAGCCCAGAAGCTTGCAGCGTCCCATGGCCTGAGCTATGGCTTCTGGGGGCTCCAGGCTGATAGTTGCCATTGAGGTCTGGACGTGTGCTTCCCAACCCAAAGTCCCCGCAAAGTAGGGCTGATTTGCTTCTCTGTCCCCTCCACTTCCCCAGCATGGTCCTGGGTCCAGCTCCTGCCTGGCCCCATGTCCTCTGCCATTTCATCTCCCTGGAGGAGCAGGAAGGCAGAGGGCAGGAGCTCGTGGCTTAGGTAGGACAGTGCTGGTCCTGGCTTGCAGCAGTGAAGTTGCCAAGGGACCAACGCATGAGAAAGAGCTCTTGTTATAGCTGATTGACGGCTTCCATCCAGCCTTACCTGACTTTACCGCTCTTTGTGTTTGCAGTCGTGGTGCTCTAGGTGACCCCGGGGATGGGGTTTTCCAACGGCTGCCCAGATAGTTCCAGCTGTGCTCCAGGGAATGGTGATTTTTCCACAACTGAAAAGCCAACATAGCTTTTAACTAAAACTGGAGAGCTAATTAACTGCTTAGTGATTTGTCCTTGCTTTTTTATATTCTAATTATGATTGCAGCTCATCTCACTTGAGAAAGAACATGCTCTGTGGCCTGCAAAGAGACTTATTTCTTCAACTGCAATTAACAATAGGATTTCTGCCTAGTAATTAAAAATATGCTGTTGCAAGCTGTGTAAGTGGGCTACAAACAGCCTACTATCCGCTGGGGTTGCTCTGAATTGTGTCATGTTTTATTTGTGGTTCCCTACATCCCTAGATGTGCAGTCAGACCCCAAGTCTGCACACGGTCGCTGCTTTGCATGACTCGGAAAGATCCATTGTCTTCAGGGCCTTTGGAGAGTATCATGGTGATGAGTGCATGAGATCAGACGTTATGCTGTACATCTGCCTTTAAAGGGGAAAAACAGAAAAGAAGTAGGAAAACGTCCCCATTTCTACATTGAAGTTCTAGAATAGCAACAGTCAAAGATGTTGTGAATAACAATAGGCGAGGGTGCTGTAATAGATTCCATGCATTTTCCAACATCTGAATTTCCCTTTAAACTTGTACTAGGTAAATGTTACTCAGTTGCCCTTTTAGAAAACAACAATTTGACTTTTTTCCCCTCTTTCTATTCTGACAAATATTGGTCTTGATGAGTGTTAAGGGACTAAAAACGCTAAACATCAAAGTGCTCATTATCAACCAGCCAGCTGCACTCCTCGCTGCACCTCCTCATCACACACAAACCTGCTCTTTTCTGTAGGGACTGCCCCCCGCCCCCCGGAGACACGGAACAAGTTCTTCTCTACGCTAACAGTGCACAACATTGTCAAATGATGTGTAATGATTTTATAATGTGAACTAATGCCACTAGGGACCAAACTGAGACTTCTGATTTCATTACACTCCCTGCTGAGACTGGTTTGGAATATGAATTTGGGGCAAAGATAAAAGGCTATGCTCACATCCCTTACCCATCAACCCTTGACCAGTATTTTTTGGCGTGGATCCAGACAAGGATCCGGCCCAAGGTATCTTAGGAAAAAAAACCTTATGATTTATCTATGTTGCTATAAAACACTAGGAGTGCAAACGAGTACCTTTACTGAGAAAACCTGCGTGCCGTGATTGGAATCTCAGCAGAAGTTAGAAGCTGCCCTGCTGGGTCAGAGTCTGGCCTTGGCTGGCCAGAAAATGTGCTTAAAAGCTACTGTTTGTTAATAGCGGGCCACGGAATGTCTGTAATATGATAGATTAGCTAAAGGTGAGGGTTTGTTATTTCTGTTATTTATTTATTCATTTTATTTATTTTTTAATTAAAATAATTGTATTACCTAACAAATTCTTTAATTTGGAAATAGCTCTAGAAACATACATTCAGTTCAACTGTGTAAGGGCTTTTTATACAGCGATAAAAATGTAACCACACTAACAAATGATGTTCTTCTACATATTGTTATCTGTTGCCATGAAGCCTAGGACACCTGTCTGTTTTAAGTGATTTCATCTTTCTGTGTCCTAAGAGACCATGAAAAACAGAAAAATGCCATAACATTTTTCTCTAGAATGGATAATATGAGAATTAGTTTCCTTCTTTATTCAGATGGAAGGGAATGAAAAAAAATGCTCTCAGTCAAATGCTCGTCTATGGTAACTGTGTCGGGTTCTATTGTTTTCAAGACAGTTTATCCCATTTGTACCAGCAGAAAATGTAGGCCATGCCAGTGACAGCAGGCGGACAAACACCCCAAATGTCTAGCTAATTTTCAAATGTAATCTACCTGGTAACGTGTGATATGGAAACTAACTGTCGTTTATATACTCTTAAAGCACTTCAGATGCAGGAGGGATAGAAACTAATCTGCCTTCAAAGGTAATTATATTGGGAATTACACTACTTCCTGCAGTAAACTCTATTTGGCACCCTGCCCCTTTTTTCCAGTCCTACACCATTGCCCCTATCTATTCATATCTAAAAAGATATGAGTTAGAGTTAACCGTAAGCAAATTAAATTCAATACGTGAAATGGAAGGGAGGATCCTCACAAAGATACAGAAGCACCTGAAATAGAAGTGGTGATTAAGTTTGTTTCCTGTTGTGCTCATACATACCAGACAAATGATTTACTTTCATCATCTAATATATTTAAACTATCTTGGTTGTAGGGGTCGCAGCCGCTATGAGATGGGAGGAAAGACAATACTAATCAAAAGTAAACCATGCCACTTTTTTCTCTAGTGCCGCTAATCTTAATTGAATCAATCTCATGGCAGATGTTGACAGTGAAAGATTGCTCGAACCTGGGAGGCCAAGCTGGACAGAGCTTCCAGAATAAATAAATAAATAACTCTTCCTTAATCATTAATTTGTTCATTCACTCCCATTTGCTTCCATTCTTCAATGTCTTAGAAGATGTACCCCACGCAACCTCCTTCTTCAGCAATCATTTCCGAGTGTTTCTCCCAATATACTCATGTGTTTTTGAAGAAACTAATTTGCCTGAGACAAATGCAGCAGAGATGCTATTTTTTTAAGAGAAATGTAGATGGATTTTATAAATTGATCATTTTGTTATTAAAAAAGATAGCTTTTCTAATGAGTTGCAACAAAACGGTGGCATTTTGGTGCTGAAATATTTCCCGTTAGAGGATATTAGATAAATCCTACTTAGAATAGGATGGAGTTGAGGAGTAGTTTACAACCTATTCATGGATTTGCAGTAGACCTAGTCCTACAGAAGAAAGGCAGAGAGGTGAAAACCTTTTGAAGTTGGTGGAAAAAACAGAGTAAAACCTTTGTACCCTCTGTGTCAGGTACCCTGTGAACATATGTGAGGGTTCCATGGTGTTGTAACAGCACTTTGCTTTATATACATCAAATTGTAGGTCTGTGAACTTCATAAAACTACTTAAATTTATTAACACACAAGACAGGGGAAGACATAGTGTAAGAGCTCTTATTTCTCCTCTGGTCTTCCTATCAACAGCTGATTGTGTTTGCTGAATTACAAGTGTGAAAATCTTAAAAACCTAGGACTTTAAAATGAAACGTGAAAGGATAGAGGTGTCTCTGCAGGATCAGGACCTTAAAGGGCTACATTGAAGTCTCTCCCAAGATAAAACTAGATTAGATTTATTCTTGCTAACAAGTAGTTTTAATTAAATAATATTGGCAAGACTCTGACTTATTAGGAGAAAGGTTTTGATGAACATCATAGTATTTGTATTTTATATAATTTATTATTGGACCATATAATTTAAAACATTGCTATATCATGCATTAATAAGACTCTAATTGTATGCAATTTAGTGCCATTTGATGATGAAAAGCAGATTTACTGGCCATGTGCAATAAAATCTCTGACAAAGTAGCAGAACCCCACTAGAGATGTAATTGTTTGTGCTGAGCATATATTGTTTACACTAAACTTAAGTATAACAGCGTGTACGTAACATTCACTTGTTTCCCCAATGTGTTTATTCTGTCTATAAAGCAGCTCTGTTTTATTATTCCGTTTGATTTGGGTTTGTGCAGGCAGAATTGCTCTTAAGAGAGGGCCGCTCTTAAGTCATTCCTCAGGGATCGATTGCACTGTGTTACTTGAACTTCTTCCCAAAGCAAGGAAGTCACATTTCACTTCATACTGTGGCATTAAAAAAAAAAGTCAAATATAGTTCTCAAAAATTAAAAACCCTTTATGCTTTAGTAGCTCAAGCTAGTGTCATTTACAGAAGTATCTAAGAAATTCTACAAGAAAAAAACCCAACCCTTTCAAATGACAAATAAATCATTTCATCCCATGTTTAAAATAAAGACAGCAAATTTGGTCAAGTCTCTTCCTCAAGCCTACCCTCTTTTAAAGTGCCTTCTTGTTTTATTTTGATGTATACCTGCAGCAGAATAATTAACGTTTTACAAACCAGTGATGGTGAAGTTGTTCACATTATTCTGAGGGCAATAAATACACATGCACATAGTTTTGTATTATAGAGATCATTTAAGTGAGTGTAATTTTAACTTTTTGATGACAGTTTTAGGATCCTACCAAGCAGTGATAAAGCTAGCAGTTATACTATAATTCTGCCTTTCATTATAATGCAGAGTTTCTCCATACTAAATCAGGCCAAGATGCAAGCTATTACCCCTGGGCAAAATTCATTCATTATGCATGTATGTTATTCCTAAAATTATTGATAAGACTTTTCATAATAGTTATTTTTTGGGCATTAACTTTTTCTGTTATATTAATATTAAGGATACCTCTATTATACTTGAGTATTTCCTGAATAATAAACACAATCTTAGGGCCTCTAATAGTTTCTTTAAGTTCAAAGCTATTGTCAGTTATAGTGCTTTCAGTCCACAGTGTAATTATGAAGCGGTGTATTGAGCTGTGTTAAAGGAAAACATGAGAAAAAGAGAGTAATGGATGACCTGTGCATCCCTGCATTGGGTTTCAAGACATGGCCCAGAAACCTCTGTTATAAGGAAAGTCAGAAATGACTCTGCTGAAGCCGATTACATTTCACTACTGCAAATTTAGTACCAGGCATCATCATCTTTTATACAATACAGGAACATAGAAGCTGCTCCAAAAAGCAGGCAGGTGAAGCCATCGTCAGCTGGGAATTTCAGCAAGAAGCAAGTTGGGCTTTGCTGGCAGAGATGCTCATTTGTGACATAGGATTTTGAGGCCCAGACTGCACTTTTAGTGATGTCTCTGGCAGCTCTGAGGACATGTGGAAAGGAACAACAATTCCGGCATAATGCATTTCCTTACCTGCTCTTTAATCTCCTTACTCTTGAGATCATTGTGGTCTGTAAGATTAACTACTTTGCAAACCAGCAATTTTCAGGGCAGATCTGGCCATCGCCAGATGTTGCATATGAGATGATATCATCTGTTCTGTCACTAATCACCTCGTGCAGCCTGGCTGCAAGAGAGGAAACTCAATAGCATAGGAGACAACATGGCAGGGGAGAGGATTTTGGATCAGTGGGGCTGGGTATAAAGGAAAGCAGGCATTCTGTGTTGTCCTGCACATGTCCACCAAGACGTTGACTCTTTGGTTGGTGAAGAGCAATCAGATGATTTGTTTGTTGGGCTTTTGAGATGCTGTAGTGACATTTACTGTCACTTCAACTCTGTTGTACCCATGGCAGAAAATGGGGTGGGCTGGCGAGATTTGTCCCCAAGGTCAGCTCTGTCCTGCAGACCACGGGTGGGACCTGGTGGAGAGGACGGTGCCAGCTGATCCACATCTGTTCCCAGGGTGAGCGTACAGGAGAGGAAAGGCTCTCTGGTTATCTCTTCCTGAGCACATTTTCACAGGGGTAGGTACAGTTCAGCCCTAAATCTCTGTATCAGCATAGCTCATTTTTTAATTAAGAGATAAATTATTGTGTTTGGATTACAAGATGTGATGAATTCTCCCTTATCCTTTTTTTCTGGCGTATTTACTAGTACAGCATTGTGTTTTAATTTTTGTTTTACTTTTATTTTTTATATGCTGTCTTTTCCATAGGATCCCAGCACTTTACTTTCTTCTGGTCTGATAGTGGTCATTTCAGGTTTTGGTCATTTCAGTAACCGTATGTGAGTCAGTCTCAGGAAAAAGTCCTCACTTGATGTTACGGAGGTCTTATTTAAAAGCCTGGGGGCACAGGCCACTGAATGGACCTAACATCAGAAAAATGGTGCTCATTTGTGTTTACAGAACAGAATGGCAGTACTGGGCTGAACAGAGGGAGGTGCAGTGCAGGAGCAGGTGCCACTAAGGGTGCTGCACATCACCTTTATTCTCCTGGGGACCAATAGCTATCACAACTCCAACATGTGTAAGTCCTACAAGATCTGTATATCTGTTCCCAGCATACTATACCTTGCCCTGGATTCATCTCACTTCACTTACAGGACATCACTGAAATGTCTGCTCGCTCCCTAGCTGGTGTAGATAACTCCACGGAGTGATGCAGAGACTTGCCCAGTCACTAGGCAGGAGAGACAAGTCATGTAGTCTGTGGCTGTAGAGGCACCCCAAGGCAGCCAGGTTCTAGCTGATGGTATTCAGCAAATCTCTCTCCTTTCTTGCCTTCTAGTCAGAGATGTGGTAGGAGCAAGGTGAAGACAAGAAGAGCCGTCATACAGGCAAGAGGAGACTTTTTTCCCCTTGTTGCCTGCATGGCTTTTATGGCTTCTACACAACCAAGAAGGATAAAGGAGTGTGAGTGGAAGTGAAAGCTGTCCCTTAGCAAGTCCCCATGCTTCTTAGAGCTTCCATTTCTAATGAGCCAGCAAACAGCTGTTGTAAGGACAGGCAGAAATAGTCAGTGTTACATCAGCTGATAAAATAAAACCAGGAAAAGGTCTAGTGTTCATTAGCCAGTTTGTTATCTTCCTACTGGAGAAAGTGCTTTCTTTGGGGAATGACTTCAGAGACTTGGATTTTCATGGTTCGCTAACTGTAATAAATAAATCTGAATAAATCCAAACTTCAATGCCAAGTACTGAATCAACCCCCCTTATTTTTCTACTGGAAATATCCTGGCATTAAAAGGCTTAGCATGTTGGGCTGTGCTGCTTAACAATGAGGCGAAGCATGGTGCAGCTGACTGTAGTAGTAACTGAAAAATGCTAGAGCTCTTCTGTAGCTTTCCTGAAGGAGATAGTTTGAAGTTGCACGCTCAGACTTTTTCTTCAAATGACTAATCCACTCTCTTGTGACCTATCTTTAGTTTGATATTGAATCAGGAACAGGAACTGTAGGTTCAGCTGACCCCAAACATTTAGTTACATTAATCACAGGGTGTTTTTGGACTCTGAGCGTACTGAATGAAAGACACTTGCTTTGCGAGACATTGATCAAACAGTCTACAGGTATCAGTACATCGAGGCACATTAATCATCCGGTGCATTATCAGTTCCACCAGGAGAATATGTAAATGTGATTCCTGTCAATGATAAGGGAAAGCAGAATTTATTTTTAAAAGTGGTCCATCTGGAGTTGTTGATATAATCTTACCTAAGACAATAGGTTGTAAAGATACATTTTAGCAGTGCTGCCAGTGAACATAAAGAACAAGCAAATTAAAGCTATCAAAAAAAAAAGTGAAAAAAAAGAAAAAGATAGTGGCTATACTTCAGTCACTTTTGGGAATTGCTGTTCCACATCATCACGGAGGAGATTTTTTTTTCTGCTTAATAAAACAGTGTGGTTTTATGAAAGCTCTTACACTTGTTCTGTAACCACAAAAGCTTTGTTAAAGAGTGTTGCTATTCTACTCTCTGCTTCGGTGCTCTTGCCCTAGAATACACCTGTGCTACACTTGCCTTGTGGCTAAGGATGGGATGCTTGTGCTCACTGTGAAGCTCCGAGGCAATGGCTCGCCTTTGTGGATGGCTCACCTGCGCTCCTATTAATGGGGCCGCCTGGCTGAGGGATGCAACGTGCATCTCGCTGAAACCATTTTTGCGTAGTCCTTCTTATATAATTAATTAATTTACTCTATTTCTTTGGAAAACAAGAAAAAGTCAATTTCTTTTCTTTTATCTTCGTTTCTCTGTTTTCTTTCTTGCTTGCTTTCTTTTTTAACCTGGAGCCAGATCAGTATTCTGCCAGATGGGCAGCCACACAAATATGTATCCTGTCAGTGTGGGTGTGTGAAAAGCTCATTCCCTTCTCATGACGACATGTTTCCTGGCAGAAATATTTCTTGAGGTCTTTCCTAAAGGGATTAGAGACCTAGGGCATGGAGTATGATAAAGAATGAATGTGTAAAATGGTCATCTCATTTTTACTTCGTGTCCCTTTAGTATTCTTTCGTACTTTCCAGGCATCTTTCGGCTACAAAAGTGGAACAAGGAGGCGTTGAGGAAGATGAGTGCTCATCTTTAAAGGGCATGGATCTTCGTCTTTAAAGGGCATGGATCTTGCTAGCTTTTGGTCCCTGAAGATTGGAAGAAATGCAGTGTGAGCAGTATGCAAAGACCAAGGACAGAGTTTGCTTTGGGTCTGTGATGTTGGCTCAGCTCAAGTCGGGAGGAAGCTCCCTACAGTGTAGGATCAAGAAAGATTTTAGGATATCTAAGTATTTTGAGAGGCACATGGACTAAATTTTGAAGGTTTTGAATGAACAGAGTTAAAAAGTATTTTTGAGAGATTAGGGTTGTAAAGCTGCGTAATGAATGCCTTGCCATCTTGTAACTGAGGCAAGATTCACAGGGTTTGTGTTTTCTCTCCCTGCAGGAGGGTATTTGGATCTGTCATACGGTCAACATTATGGTTCTCATTTAAATGTGCAAGAGTTAGGAAAACTCAAATATAATTGTATTGTGTTTATATAAACAAGACATGATTAACTGCACATGTACGATGTTGCTTGGGACGCTAGCAAGGAAAACAATGTAAAATTTCTGCACATGGAAAAAAAAACTTCTTTGAATCTCCTTCCATTTGCAATTTTAATATTGTTTGTCATCATGTTGCAACCATGTGCCCTTCATAATTATATTTACAAATACGTTACTTGTACTTTTTTCAAGGTCAAAGTATTATGTCTGCACATTTCAATAATTAGTCATACAGCATATTAGAAGTGTCTTACAGATTCTCTTTATCGTATCTCACTGTTGAGCAACACCCCAGCGTTGCTGTTAAGTGAAAGTGCTTGTTGAAATGCTGGCTTTTTGTAGAAATGGCTCCAGCTTTCACTGGCTGCAGTGAAGATAGGGAGGATACCAGCGTGCCCTTGAGATACTCAGTATGTAGCTGCACCTGCAGAGATAACACTGTTAATGGTATTTTTATATAAAGTTTTAAAGATCTTAGTTTTGGGGGAGAAAAATAGGTACAAGTTATTTGTGGTTTGCAGTTCACCTTGCATTTCTTAAAGATCTTTCAAGAAAAGACCTGCTACTGACGTTTTCCGTGTCCTCATCTGCTTCTCTAGAGAACACAGCTGGAAGTTAGCTAGATGTTTATGCAGTAAATTAGGTAGGCTTTCAACATGCCTTGCTCGCAGTTAAAACTGTAAAATAAACTCATGACTTGTTTAGGAAAGGGATAAACTATATAAGGGTAAATGGGTATGTAATATACTCCAGTGGTCACTGAAAGCTTTGGGAACCTACAAGCTCAGTGAGTGAATGTATGCCAGCTGATGTGTTCAGGGAAAACAAGGAGAACAAAAAGCCTCCGAAATGACCAGGAATCCACAAAGTTTCTAGAACAAGAAGGAAAACTTGTCACATCTGGTGGTAGATGAGATCAGCAGAGCTCAGCTGGGCTGAGGACTCCGAGGCTACCAGGAGAGGCCAGGAGCCACCGGCACTGCCAGGGTGGCACAGGGGACAGGCTAGGTGGCAGAGGGACCCAAGGGATAAAACCAGCCCTGCCTGGGCAGGGGCTGAGCTTCTGTTTTCTACATGGCTGACGAGAGCTGGAAATGACAAGTCAGGAGACTGTCATCCAGTGCACCTATTTCTCTCTTCCCTCCATCCCTCCCTCAGCTTTTGCTTTCTTTCAACTCTCTCACTCATTTTCCCACTTTCTTCTGCTTCTTAGTTATAGCATCACGCTGGAGCATTTAAGAGTGTCTGTAATGAAACAAGACTCCTGCTGCCAGCAGTCATTTTTCTAAGGTGTAATGAACTAACTGATAAAAATAGCTGATTATAGTAACAAGTTCAGGCCATAGCAGTAAAGGGAGACTCAGCGTTTCCATTACAAGCCTCATTATTGAGGGGTTTATAGCTCAGTTATTAAAAAGAAGGTGCTATGAGATTTGGCATTTGTTATTACAGTAGAGAGAGGTTTTTTTTTTGAGTGCAGTATTTAAAAAATCTGGTTTATTTTATGGTATTCTCTTTCATTCTCATGGCCCATGGGCATTGGAAAGATAATGGAAAAAAATATGTGCCCGTGCTAGTGACAGATGGCAAAGGTGGATAAATAGCTTATCGCAGAGCAAAATAAAAATTGCTGCCCAGATCTTGAAAGAACTGCTCTTTGGGCAATTTTGAGCCCATTGCACATCAGACAAGCAGAGAGCTGGTGCCACATAACGTGCCCTTGTTGGCTTGGACGTTGTGGCCCTGGGATGGCCGGGGTGTTGCAGGGTCTGAGGTCTAGCACCAGCACTAGGGCTTGGACATCCCTGGAGACTTCAGAAATTCGGAGTGACGATGAGTCCACTTCTGAGACCATTTCTTCTATCTGCTTTTTTCTCTGAGAAGGTCTAGCTCATGCTTGATGCCTTATTAATAGCACTGATTGTATCACTGTAGAGTCATGCTATGGTCTGTCCCAGAGGAAACTTTCAGAAGAGGAAAAAGTTGTCTGATGTTGGCCTCAGGCTGCAGGAGTCTCTGTGACCATGGGGCTCTGTCTTCTTCTCTTATTATAAGTTGTGTCTTCGCTAGAGGTAAATATGGTTCATGACACATTAGGATCATCTCCCTTTAAACAAAGTAATAGGCTGTTGGAAATCCCATTCGGGGATAGTAGAGTGGTGTGTGGTATTGGGGAAGTATTCAAAGATCCAGAGAGCAGAAGTTGAATTCAGATGATTAAATCGATATCATTAGAAAAACAAATTTTATTAGTGTAACATTGAAGGACAATGAAAATAACAAGAGATGGCATGCAAAGGCCATAAAATTTGTGCTATACATTGGATAAGGATATAAAAACATACCATTCTATAAATTGAGTAATTTTATTACCTTTTCAAAACAGTTTTTAGTGACAAACAGTGATCCCAAAGGATCACTGCAGTGGGACTATCTTCCATGTTTCAATAAGCTTTCTTTTTTTCTCTCCTTTTTCCTTTTGAATGAAATATGTGCTCAGCGTTAAGAGTATGAGCAGCCTCGTTGATTGCAACAGAACTACTTATGTACTTACAGATAAGCAAGTAGGGAAGGTATGCAAGAATTGCCTGCTTTTTAGTATGTATAAAAGCCTTCAAGTAGGAGGTAAGCAGTTTTAGCAGTGTCAATATCCTATCAGGTCTGGGTATGTTGCTTTTTTTATGTTTTTCTTTAGCAATCGTGGAACGTTCCGTATCTCAGTAATTTCCAGGAGGATTTTTTTTTTCCCATTTTTGATTCATTGAGTTCTGGAAATATTTTAAAGATTCTTTACACATTTCTAAACGGAGGTTTTCTTATCTCAATGTATGTGGTTCTCTGCATATGTCTTGCTAGAATGGAGCTTTGTTTTTCTATAATGTGGTTATTTTTAAAATTTTAGTTAACATTCTGGATACCTATGTGTTTTTTGTTGTTGGTGGTGTTTTTTTGTTTTGGTTTTGTTTTGTTTTTGTTTTTAGGGGAAGATAGCTTTTAAAATACAGATGGATATTCAAAAGTCTCTATTTACTACACCTGAACTGTTCAGGTTTGAGATGAGTAAATATTAGAGAAATGTTGTTTACCTGGAATTTTCAAAGATGTCCCAAAGGCAGCCAGCTGGAAATATTAAAGAAGGAAGGCTAAG
The DNA here is from genome assembly GCF_009769625.2 of Cygnus olor. Taxonomy (NCBI): domain Eukaryota; kingdom Metazoa; phylum Chordata; class Aves; order Anseriformes; family Anatidae; genus Cygnus; species Cygnus olor. The sequence goes on along the minus strand of NC_049180.1, from coordinate 15,808,004 downwards.
ATATTTATGGGGAGCACCATGGTGGCTCTCTCCATCAGGAGCACTATAAGAGACATTGTTTATAAATGGATTATGAGCTTCAATCGTTTTATTAGGATTTTTATTTGTGCATGTTACGGCTAGTTGTGTTATAATTGACCCACACTTACTGCAGTTGCTAAGCAAGTCTGTTCTCCAGTTATCTGAGAACATATTCACAGCATGCTTGGTAACTGTGTAATTCAGGAATGTGAGCTCACCTTCAATGATAAGTTTCTCTTTTCTTCTAAATAATAAAATACTTCCAGGAATATGGCTGCAGATAGGAAATTCCAACCCCGCTTTTCCAATGCCCCCTTTGTTAGCTGTTGTAGAGCTGGGGTCTTGACTGCTTCTCTGTCTGGCTGCCCTGTTGGAAGGGGAAATGCCTGCAGACATGGCGTGAGGGCAGATTGCTGATGAGCTGCCTCGTGACTTTAGGTTTGAGTTTTCTCTGGCTTTAACCGGACCAGACTGAAAGCAGTTGCTTTCATGTGTGCAGAAAAGATGGCTATGTGCAAAATCCCCGTTGGACTCTAATCATAAAAGCCTTTGAGGAGGAGGAAGTAGATATTTCACCAGGCTTGTTGGTCTGGAAACGAACTGTTTGCCCATGAGTCTGTGGCCTGCGTGCACAGTGACTGCGGATTATCCACTCAGTGCTTGCAAATGGTGTATTTTTAGTGTGCTACCATGTTAAACTATTGCTTTGCTAACACGTCCCTTGGGCTGCAGTTGCAGCCTCGAGTCAGAAGACATCTCCTTTGCTGAATATATGCAGAACAAAAACTATCCCCATTCGAAGGCGGCATCTCATGGGGGGAAGGGGAGGAGGGAGGGTGCAGAAGCAGGATGCTGCTTGTGACTGACATGCGCCTTAATATCTGATGTGGCTTTCACACTTGGAAATATTCAGGACTCCATATGTTCCAAAAACCCCACTGAACAGTGTATATAACATTGCCTTTATCATTCTTTAATCTCAGTTTAATTGCTGTGGTCAAATTACCCCACACTTAATAACCCACAGCTTGGTGTATTATTTAATATGGTTGACACATACTTTGTTTTAAATGTCAGTGCTGGTAAAGCCCTGGAGTTGGCAATGCTGTGCATGATAGATGGCAGAGGAGATGGATCATCTGTTCTTTGTCTGTGCTGTTGGTATGTTGGCTGCAACTTTTTCAACTGTGACAGTAGACTCATGCCAAACCCAAAGCTACTGAATGGGTAACATTATCCCTTGTATCTGATGTTTGTAGCTGATCACTCTCAATTTCTCTGGCTGTTTTTACAGGAATGTGTAATACTATATCACCCAAGTCGAAGTGGTGAACTAGTGTTGTTTCAAATGGGCTGATTTAATTATTTCAGCACCCAGTGGCACCTTTGTTATTAAAGGATTTTCACAAAGCAGTACATAGTCTAATTACGAATTTACACAAGAGACCGTAACAGCATCTGCTGGGTAAATAATATACATTTGTAAAGTGGTCTAGCTACTAATTTACACAGCCGACCACTGAGACACTGAAAAGCTGTAGCATTCTGTCATGTCAGCTCTCAAACACTTCCAAGCATTCCCGCCTCTCTCTACAACTGTTAACAAAACAGGGAAAATCACGTAACTAAGACCCCCTTCTAGAAAAAAAAAAAAAAAAAAAAAAGAAAAAGAAAAAAGGACTTTGGAGTTTGTGACTTCAGCTGCAATTTCAGGCAAAGCTGCCTTCTTGCCCCCAGCTGGATAGCAGCGCGTGGGAAGTGGTAAATCACCTATATATATTCCAGGGCCTGTTTTGACACAAGCACAAGCATGCAGGTTAAAGAGGAGGTGCACATTTTCATTGGGGACTGCTGGCTTTGGTTCTGGTGGTGCAAATCTTTCGCTGCTCCCCAGAGACTTTCTCCTTGCACGGGAGAGCCTAGGGTAGGAGATGTGTCACTGTAACTCCTGTGTCACATCCCTACAACTGTGTTCGGACTGCAGCCAGGACATACTTATCTGAATAATCTTTGCCTACAATCTTGGTCCCTTGCAGCTACAAAAGGTGGGTACCAGTCACAGCAGGTCAGAGCTGTCCTGACTTGTTCTGGAAAGGCTGGTTGGTCCTGGATCTGCAGATGCAAGCATGGTTTCCTCCCTGAGAACACTCTGGCCTTATTTTGGCATCTGGGCGTCGATATAGAGGCACAAATTATCTGCTTTAGAGAACAGCTATAATAGATTAACGCAGCTCCTGGGTAACAAGACGATGACAGCTGGGAAGCAAAGCGCTGGTGTAAGGTAAAATTTTTGCAAATTAGTGAGACTGACATTCGTAGCATGGAAGCCATTAGTGATTACTGAGAATAAGATTTAAGATTTCCCAAACCCTCAGCTACATGCAGCTTTGCAAAGTGGAAAGAAGAGGTTTAGCTATGGCTTAGTGCTAAGAAGAGAAGAGCTCAACATTAGGAAATGCCTTCAGTATCTTAACTAGCCATGGAGATGCAGTTAGCCAGCAAAGCAAAACCAAACCAAAACGAAAAAGACATGGGAGAAAGAAATGTAAAGAAGCATATAGTGATTGATCCTATCTCTTCCTGTGTTTCTGGCACACTGGAGATGAGTGTGGAAGGAGTACACAATGGGTTCATTGCCATCTGTGCAGTAAGATGCCCATCAACTCAAAGCCATATCTTTTTGCAAGCAGTGAGCTGGACAAGCTCTCCCATAGCAAATCCCCCTGCATTTCCTCACAGCTTTCTCACCTACGTAAGCCACAGGGCCTTGTCCAGCAATGCTGAGAAAAGATTTATATCTACAGTGCAGGAGAAGGTCTCCTTCCTTTGTTCAGTCTGAATTGTACATCAGTGGGCTCCGAGCAGGGAAGGGAATTGGGACTGGTTTTCCCAAGCACTCTATTTTCCATTTAAGCATCATGCTTAGGAAACGATCCCATGTGTTCATAACAAAGCTTGTGTGTCACATTACAAGCACTTCCGTGCAGTCCTTTTTATGCAAAAAAAGAAAAAAAAACATTTTTCCTGATTCCTTAAGCACAGAATGGGACAAAGACAGGAGGGAAGAGTGGGAAAAGTTGGAAATGGGGACTCTGCTTCCTCAAGGGGAGTGGTGATTCTGATCAGCCATGCCTCCTGCTCCTGCATTTGTGGTGGTTACTCTCAAAATAATAGGACAATGATGTTGGAGAAGGAAATTACGAGAAAAGATCCTTCTGAAATGCATAATGAGGGACTGTCAACCTCTGTGGAGGCTTCTTCTAGTAAGTGCCTGATTTGTTTGTGTATAAGATGAGCTGATACAGATAAGCTGCCTTTTAGCAGCTACATCATTTTAAGCACAGCCTTGCAACCTTCACTGAATGAGCAGCTGGATCTGTGGAGGATCCAGTTTTTGGACGGCAGACACCTTCTGGATAAAGGAATAAAATATGTATTGATTATGTACGTTGCCTCTTTTGCTTCACGTTGCCTTCACATAGAAGACAACACGGCAATTTGTTAAAGGAGCCTGGTCGTTAAAGGAGCAATTTGTTAAAGGAGAAGTCTATCTTTGCTTTGTTCCAGGCAGCACAGCAGCTTTGCCAGGCTCTTAGCTCTCGTTCAAGTGTATCACACCATTTGTGATGGCTTTATAAACTAAGCATAGCTTGAGAGAGTGAAGGGTGAGTCAGCCTGAACGAAAACATATAATTAATATTGTAGTGTAAATGATTTGGGAGTAAGATTATCTCTGAAAATTGGAACTATTAGCCGGCCGTGTGTAATGAATGGTGGCTGGGGTGGGTAAATGGGCAGATGAGAGAGAGAAAAACTGTGTTTAAGATGAAAGCTGCTTTCAATGAAGACAGGATCATAGCAAAAATGTAATAGGAGAAGTGAAATATAATTAGGAATGTGACATTAATACGGGATTTGCGGAATGTTGGCTAACAGGTGGGTGGAGTTTATTTGACTTTGTTTCAGCTGGAGTATTGAATCACACAGATGCAGTCTTTAAAATTATTTTAGAATGTGAGAAAAAAGGTAACAAGGAATGTTCAAATCTATGAGCTCCCACCACCAGCATGTGTCTTCGCTCTTTTTCTCCTAGCTGTAATAATCACCTCCCAGTTAAGACGGTTCTTGCTCGTCCTCTGTCATTCCTTGTTTCTGCGGCTCTGCGCTGGAAAGCAGAGGGGATATTGGGTTTCCTTTCATCACAATGACAAGTCGGGGAAACATCTGGTTAAAAAAAAATGTGCAAAGGATTTGAAAAAGAATTAAGGGTGTTTTTTGTGGAATTTTTTGTTTATGCCTTTTAGACACCTATTTTTATTAAAATAAAATTTATGAGTATAATATGAAGGGAAGACATTTGAAAGATTGAATTGTGGAGTAATCGGAGAGGAAATCTATGAAGGCGAAATGTCCACCAGAATGGACAACTTTCTGGACTCCAGGATAGAAGCATCAATATAGCAACATTTGTTTCAGTTTATGAACTTTTTTTTTTGCAATCCAGCTAAAATATCAGCACCACCTGTGATACGAGCATCAGATTTATTATCAGCTTCTCAGGAATTGCAAAACAGCCTAACTCCACCCGACTGTTAATAAATCAGGTGCTGAAAGCACTTCAAATGAGAGCCTTGCTGAAGAGACGTGTAACTCATGAGGATCAAAGGCTCAAGTCAGTTAAACTGGCCATTTGCCCTTTTGGCATAATCAAAATTTATTTAAAAAAAAAAGAAGAGAAGGGAAAAATAAATAGAAAAATCATGTGACATGAAATTTTTATCAAACTTGAATAAATAATAAATTGGGAGCGGGCATCAGTAATTTGGTTACTCGATTCTATATATGCTATATATTTTGCTAAACTGAGTTTTATAATGTCGCAGAGTTACTAAAGCTTACAGACTTGATCCAAAGCCCACTCAAGTCAATGAAAAAGAGTATTTCTTTTTACATCTGGTGGTTGGGAGCTGCCTCCTTTAGACAAGCCTCCACTCCCCAGTGAGGTTGACTGGTCTCTTCACTATGTCCCTGGTACTGCACCGACATTGCACACATACACAAAGCCAACCAAAAGCCACAATTCCCATGAAAGAAGCTGCCTGAGAAATACTGCACTACCAACCATCCTGGATTAATTAATAAAATTACTTGCTCATCACCATCGATTACAAGCTGGGCAGTTGGCTGGTATGCTCTAGGGAAGGGGTGAGATGAAAGTTCAGAAGTGGGTGGAGATGCAGGGAAGGGAGAGGAGGACACAGCTTAAGAAGTACCATGACTATCGATTCACAAGCGCAGGAATGTTTTTTTAAACCCTGTGTAGCTCCGATTTGCATTAATAACATTTGCATGGCTAATAAGCTGAAGCCGTCAGCAACATTAACATCAGCAGCTTTACGGGAGATATATTTTCACAACTCTTCTTTTTGCACATATAGTGGACATATCATAAGGGTTTTCTCCTTCAGTGTCAGCGAGTCTCCACTTGTGTTTGAGTTTCATTTCCCATTCCTGTGTCCTTCTATTGCTGGTCTGCACTAGAAGACAGCTGATTATTGCAGAACGGGTGGGTTTGCTTCTTCTGGATGACCCTTCAAAACATAAGGAGAACAAGGAAGAGTTTTTGGATGAACGTATGGCCATGTGGAAGGGCTCTGCATGTCAGGATGGGTTGCACGGGTGTCTGTGTTACCCGTGGTAGGTGACGCATTGCCCCTGTGGGCAGCAGGAACAGCCCCGGGAGGAGCAGTAACGTGAGCAGGCAGGGCTGAGGCACTTCTCCCACACTTAATAGTGAAGCATCTGTGAGTCACAGGCAGCAGTGTGGGTGGAAATGGAAGAATCTCGTGCACAAATCCACAATGCCAGGCTCGCAGTAGGCTGAGGGATAGAAGCTCGCTTTCTTCTGGAAACCCAGGTGCAGTCCAGTCCGAGTGGAGTTACCCTGGCTTATAACTAGTGCAGAGGGAAACCCGGCGTGTTCCTGCGGTGGTGATGTACGCCTAAAGTCAGGGCAGAAACGGGTGACTCACGGGGTCAGCGTGTGACTGATTTCACTGTGTGCACATGCAGTCGGTTTTGTGTGAGAAACTGGAGAGCAACCCAGTTTACACTGGGCTGAGGGTATTGGGAAATCTGGGGAGCGGAGTGGCTGAGAGCTGTGTAGTTTCAGTTGGGCAAACATCAGACAGCAAAAGAGCACTTTTGCTGGCCTTCTTCTCTGGTTTTGCAGGATGTCTGACATTAGCAGAATATTGCTGTTCGGATTCACCCACAGTGACAGGTCCATTCACCCCCAGTACTTTGAGGAGAGTCATTTCGACCCTCGGAGCAATGTCTCCAAACACAACACGTCCCCATCGGTCTCCTCTCATAGGGATTTGCAGAAGTGCTGGTGTTTGCCGTGCCAACCAGAGGAACTCTCACCAGCCAGGCTGCGGTGTGCAAAACGAGAGCTACTGCTGATTCAGCCCATGGACTCATTTTCAGAGAGCTCCTGTGGGTTCTGTTTTATTACTGGCACTTGGAAAAACATTTCTCATTCCTACACTTTAAAATTAACGTTGAGCAACAGGCCTGTTTTGTGTAGGATTTACTTCTCCATTCACGGGGTTGGCAGCAGAGCTGATGCTGGCAGCAGAAAGGTCAGTATTTCAGTCCTTGGCCTTCTTTGGAGTATTAAATGGTACTTGAGTATAATAATTCTCAGTGTGGAAAACATTTCTCCTTAATTAGTTTTAAAGGCAGCGCAGTGCAGCTTGGGCTCCCCTTCTGAAGCCCAGCAGTGCTTCCCACAAAGCACTTGAGCCCGTGCACATCCTTCCTTGACAAAACATTGCACGCCTCACAGCGTGAGCTTGCAGCTCGGCAAAACCACCACAGCAACCCCATCTTTCATCAGGCTTAATTAATCAGCTGCTTTTTAAAACTATGAATGCCTAATGTGGGATACCCTAGTGGAAGCTTTTTGATCGTGTACGTGTACTAGGAAATCTCAGCCTTGCTCCAGCATGCATGCTAAGGGAAATTTGGAGTTGTGCAGTTGGGGTTTTCTATGGCTGGGACTGGGCTGCAGTTATCTTTTGATACAGAAATTTTAGGAACATTGATGGGTGGAGCAGGCACATCCGCTGTGTGTAGTGATTCTGTCAGCAGGCCTCACAGTGTACAGCCAGCCTAATAATCACAAGTGCTTCTTGCTGTTTAAAACCCAGAAAAGGAATTGACATCTTTTATCAGGAAGACAGACAATCTGTATCCCATGACAATTCCAGATTATGGATCCCAAGAGGCTTTCCTTACATTCGTATTTTATCACGGAAATCACAGCCAGTGCTGTTTATTTTCTATACCTCCACACAGTTTTCAAGGTGTTGCCGGCAGGACCTGTGCTGACACTGACATATGTTGTTGTCACATTGCAAGATCTGATAGAAAACCCCAGATATATAAATAACAGCGTCTTCTTAGATCTTCCTCTTCTTTCAGTGGTTTTGGAAATACTGGCAGTAGTTAATTCACATGCTTCATATGTTTTGTAGGCTTTTTTCCTACTTCTAAGAAAAAGACGTGTTCCTAGTAGACTGGTTTGGAGTGTTGTTCTCTTTTGTTGCTATTTTTGTGTTAGGGAGCTACCTATGTACCATTTCTAGCTGTTACTACAGAGTAGGAAAAGAATAAATTTCTGGGGAAAAAAATATCTTGGTTATTTGGTAAAATAGGTGGCTTTTGGCTGGTGCTGGACAGCATTCTTGTCCTGGTCCTTTGGATGGGTTCATTGCCCAGCCCACGCCAGGAGCTGGGAGGCTGGGGAGCAGCATTGCTAAGGCATCGCAGGGCTCCGCAGAGCTACGCTCCACGTGGCTGCTTGCTGTCCTCTGTTTTGACATGAAAGCTAAAATGTCACTCAGGTACCTTCCCTCCAGGCTTCCCGTACCCTAGGGATCAGTAGTACATGAGAATGACCCATCCCTGGTGTACTGACATCCACAAACTCATAATTTGTCATGGTTGCAGTGCCTTGAAACTAAAGTTTGGGTTTGTGAGAACAACAGGTTCTTCGTGCTGGTCCCCTGTGATTTGACTTGCATTGCCTGCCAGACTGTCAACCTTCTTGAAAGTTATAATCGTCTGTTTAAAGCTTGGGGCAGATTTTGGCTGAAAATATCTGTTCCTGAACTCACCTACAACTTAGAGCTTTAAAACAACAACAACGAAAAGGTAAGTGTGTGCATAAATGTAAATGCACATATACATTCACACACATACAAATATACATTCATATGCATTTTCCCCTTCAAGGAGGCATCTTAAACACCAGTTCAGCAGTCCAAAGTAGGTCACACAGGAGCCAAATATGCCAGACAATTTCTTTTTCTTACAAAAAAATAATATATATGTATATATATAATATATATATGTAATATATATATATAATTAGTTCATATGTCCATATGCTGAAGTCAGGGACTCTGCTTTCACGTTTCCGAAGCCCACACAACACGGTAGGTCAGTCCAGCATATCGATCTCAGAAAGAAGCTACATTCCTCTTGCTTTTGTTTGAGCTCAGGATGCCCAAAGATGCTTATGCCTAGATTCTTCACATCGTTGTTTAATTTTAAGCCTTGTTTAGTTTACTCCTGCACAAAATGACGTGTTATCGGACCTGAGGGCTTTGTGTCATGTGTATGCAAGGCAGACAGAAGGAATCAACATAGAGATCCATAGCTTATTTTACTTCTTTCTTCTCTCAAGCACATATATAAACTATCCAGATGGTTTTTGGCAATAGAATATGAATGACAGTGGGTTGGTAATTTCATCTTAAGTTTTACAAGCTAGAGGAGGGGCCAGGAGGAAACCAGGTATGAAGGTTGCCAAATATATCTTCCATTTATCATTCCAGCTAGCAGGGGCTAAATTATTTCTGAGTGGCAATTTTAGAAGGGAGGGGAGAAAAGCAGCATCCATTAGTGTGTGCAAACATGTACCTCGTGCTGCAGAGGTGTCTCTTAGGAGTGGCTGGTTTGGTAAGCCAAAGTATCATCCTTCCTGCAGGAGAAGTACAGCGTGCTGGGCTGGAATTCGGGCCATGCGGCTCCAGCTGAAGTACCGACATTTCAGTCCTGCACAGGATGCACCAGGCTTTTTTATAGAGAATAGAGGCTTGCACAACCAAAAGACTTCGTATCGAGTACCCCCAGAATTCAGCAAGGGGAAAGGAATACTTGCCGTTTTGCTTTGCCATTTCAAAGAGGAATAATTATTGCTTTAGACCGTGATAAAGGCTGGGTCTGTGCTGATGTAACCAGTTCAGGATGTGGCCCATCACATCCACTCTGTGAAGGTGTTTACAGTGTTGTTCTGAGATGAGCATTAAGGAGACAAAGCATCCGGTGAATGGAAAACAGTGAGCTTGAGTCATGTATACAAGGCTGTTTTATAACATATTTCCAAGCTGCATACTCACAGTTACTTGTCTAACCATTGCCATTATTATTTTGTAGTAATTATGATTTACCTGTACAAATTAGGTGGGTAAGAGGAAGGATTAAATGACATATAAAAAGCACACTGACCAGAAAGAAGTTGAAAATTCCAAGGAGGAGTTCTTAAAGCAATTGTATAACACCTAATTGTAGAATATAAACTGTGATCTCCCAAAAGACACTGTATTAGTCTTCTGGTGGTTAGCCATTAGATTTGGTCATTTTAAAATCACTTTGAGCTACTTAAACACAAATTTAAAAAGGGATCAAACTTTTTTCCCCCACTAATAATGTCGAGTGCTTTCCCCATAGCTTATTCATCTTCAAAGTTCTTTGCCAACATTAGCTAATTATTCTTTTTTTTCTAATTAGCAGAAATTGAGTGTGGTCAAAAGGGCCATTCAGCCAATTAGCACAGCTCTACCTCCAAATCTCTGAGCTTCTGACCCAGAGCTTTCAAGTGGCTGATGAAGATATCATAAAGCGGTTGTGCTGAGCCCATATGTAAAGGGAACCAACGAGAGAAAAAGAAAAAAAAAACACACGTAAGGAAACTGTATCAAATCTCCTCATTCGCAGCTTTCCCCAGAGGCAGCAGCATGGAGAATGGAGGGCTGGATCCAGGGGTCCTCCTGCCCTGCATGCAGCTGCATGAAACACGCTGCAGGTGGGGTTTCCCTAGCCCTGTTTTGAAGGCATAAAGGCACGTAGGCTTTGTGGTGGCCACCTGTTCAGAGGCCACTTTTGTTCTCCTGTGCTTTTTCAAGCTGGATGTGGCAGGGGTCGTTCTGGTGTTATTTGAGCGGTGGTCCTGTGCGTGCCGGTCCTGCCCGTGGCTGCCTGCAGAAGCAGCATCTTGCTCAGCACAGTTGTTGGCTTTGCTCTGGTGGATGTACTCCTTCCATTCTTAATTGACTGGTGGCAAACTAAGGGGATAGCCAAGCAAGAAGGATTTAGGAAGTGATTTGTTTGGTTTAAGCTGTGTTTATGTTCAACTGTCTCCTCAAAAGTGTGTCTTCTGAGTCTCACGTGTATTCGTGCTGCTCACCACGAGTCGCGTTGCTCACTTTTAAAGAATCTGTGTGCACCCATAACTCAGTGGCTGCAAACTGCAGGTAAATGTATGGAAATATGAACGTTTTCCCTTTGTGCTCCCTTTGTGCTCTGCAGTTCTTGACTCCTTCTTCTAAAAGGGCTGTAAAGTGACAAATACTCCTTGAGCAGCAGCTCAGTTTGGCTACTCGAGAACAGCTGCGTATGCGAGACTTGTTTATGTTTCAGAAACTGGGAATGTTTTAACCCCGAACAACAGTGTGTGCTCCAGGAGATTAATATCTGCATTACATGGGCTTGCTGAGAATAAATTAACTCTCGATGACACGATTACTGTCTTAGCAGTGTTCACTGCATACAATTGCATGGTGTCTAAGATATTAATGTGTTTTTGTGAAGAATTTAGGAAACAATTTATTTATATGACTGTGCTTCATTCCATATCACGCCAGGACATCAATTAGCTACTATCGTCTGTAAAAGAAATGTAAATCATGTGTCTTATTGGTTACGAGGATAATACTAGGACAATAATTCACAAAGAATAATTCATTTCATGAATCGTGCCCCATTCTGTGCTCATGAATTGTTCACAAACAGATACAAATTTCTCAAGTTTTCATTTTTCAAATGATTCTAATGGATTCTTCTTGGTTTGAGTTTACTCGTGGAGTTTTTGCATATTCAGGACTTAAAGTTTGGGGTGGTTTTGGTTGGACACAGCACAATACATTTCTTCCTTGAATAAATCAGCGCAATTCTTAGAATCAGTTATGTTGTGAACACTTTTGAGACTAGGGTACGTATCCTTTACCAATTTTTGTAAAATATGGTGTCTGGGGAAGAAAAAAAACATTTGCCCCTGGCCAGAAATACAAAATGAAGTGAACCTCCAGAATGGTGAAAAACAGAGTAAGCTTTAAAAAAGGGTTTATGTGGAGATTTTGAGAAAAAAACATATTCTGGGAAATAATACATAGAAATAAGATTACTCTTGCCCCCAATGCAGTTTCTAAAAGTAGGCAGAAAAACAATTGCCTTAGGAAGATAATCAACCCCAGCCACATTTGAAAGAAAAATATTAAAAAACAAACAAACAAAAAGTAGTGCATAGATTTTAGATGCTATTTGTTACAATTTTTCTGCAGAATCTTTGACTTTAATAGAGAAAAAAATGAAAGGTTTGATATTTTCATTACGGGAAGAACTTGTGTTTGTGTTGACAACATGAGAACTAGGAGGAAAATGTGAATTTTCTAGCAAGTGGTGCTTTCTGAACAACTTGGAAATAAGAATTTTCATGAATACCCTGGCTGTAAGTAAGCAAGACAGTAAATATGTATAATTAAAAATATATATATTCAATATAAAGTCTAAAATGGTCTTCCCAACTCACATTTATTTTGTTTGCCTGTAGGTACTGACACAAACTAAAGACAATTTTAACTGTGCCAATTTTGGAACCTACCCTCTGTACAGCACAGGCATTGGCACTGAGGTGCCCAGTTTCCATGATACTGCGTGTGTGTTGAATATTGGATGGGAGGGTTGAATCCGGATTTTCTTCCTTTTGCAGAAAATAGATAAGATGGACAAATTGCACGTGTTTCATTTTTTTCGTGTGCTTGATTCACACAGATACCCAAGCCTCTAAACAGTCTATTGAGAATCTGAAATCCATCCTGTTCTCTCATATTGCTAGGCATGCCTTTCCCATGCTAATACATCAGGAAATTTTATTGCACTAAAGAGCATATAAAGTTCACTGCTTTGCTGTGACCTTTTCTCCTTTAAATTGTTTCATCATTGTGACCAATACAGACCAAAGGGAAGATGTAAAAATGTTCGGGACGTTTATTTCTAAGAAGGTTAAGCAACTTTTCCTATGCCCTTTTTACATTCTTCTAGACCTTCTAAAAAGAGACCATAACATGACAGAGATGGCCTCCTTAATTACATTTTGTTGTCAGAGGAAGCATGCTTTAAAAGAACAGTAACCCAACACTCCTCTAGTTGAGGATCTCAATAATCTCAACCAGGTTCACAACATTTGGAAAACCCCAAACCTTCTGTCAACCGATTGAAGCGAATTTTACGCATGCAAGAAATACAGTCATCTGGCACAAGGTTCTGTGTTACGGGGCTCGGGCAAAAGGATCCAGTTTCAGTTTGCCAGAGTTTCATGAGCATTTGGATAGATTTCACAATGGCAGTGGCTTATCGAAAAAAAAACAAAAGCTGAAGAGCAATATGCTGTTGTCGTGCTTGTTTTCTGTAATGTTCATCTCCATAATAAATGTAAATCGGGTCCTGAATATTGCCAGTCTAGAAATCTTAATAACAGCTGATGATTATAGAAAAATACAGCTATCAGTGAAATTTGGGCTGGGTAACACTTTATCTCCTTCCCCAGCCCTTTTTGGTTGGCCAGCTAGACCTGGTTGCTTTGTTTCTAGCACAACTGCCGGTAGCTTTGCACGAGACAAAGGAGAAAACTGCTCCATTTTATGTTTGTATATATTCTGTTGTGGTTTTAGCAGAGATTGCCAGCGAGAATATACAGACTTACAGTGGGCTGCTACAGTGATATAGGACATAGGGACTTAAAGCCCAGTGAAGGTGGGCGAAGGCTAATGCAGTGAATTTGGCAGAATACCATGGGTAGGAAATTTGTGTAGGAAATAGGAAATCCCAAACAAGGGCATGCACATTTCCCTGAAATTGGAAAGGTGATCTGTCTGTACTGTAGGACTCCTGTAGTATGCCTGTTAGGTTGGTGAACCTGCTGGCCTTCCCTTGCAAGATGAATTGCCTTCCCTCAGGACTGTCTGGGGAACAGCAGAGAATGGCATGGCATTAGCAAAAAAAAAAAAAAAAAAGGCCATTTCTGGCTGTCTCCCTCTGGGAGGACACAGCCTGCGTCCCAGCTCCTGTGTCTGTAGAATGATCGTTCCTATGGTCTGTACCAAATGTAAGGTGCTAGGAGCAAATCTTCCAGGTTCCGACTCAGGACTTAATCGAAAATGGATTCGGTTCCAGAGCAGGTTGGACATGACTGAACCCTGTATGTTTTGGGGAAGGCTTGGAGAGCCTTTATAAATATTTGTGTAGTTCAGATCAACAAAGCTCATACTTCAGGCATCTGCCATTGACTCTCATTGGCATGATCGTAGATGTTCCCTGTGGCCTAAAGCATAATTCTCAGTTGGCTTGGTGTGAGGATTAAGTCCTTAGCATGTGAAAAGTGCCTTCTAAATGAGGCAGGCTAGATGTTATACCCTGTGCAGTTGTACCCACAGCCTTCAGATACTCGGTATGGATCTGCAGTTGATTCCTGAAATACCTCTCTTAGGAAGAATACAGAAAATACCATTTCCTGAAAAAGCTGTCCCCAGAAGGGAAAAGCAAAAAATTCTTGAAAACCAGTGACAAGGAAGAAATAATGTATTGTTTTGCTCTGCCTTTAGTTCTTGCAATTGTGGCTGCACTCAGTGCCTAACTTGTGCTGGGGATAAGGACAAGGAGAGCTGTGTGATCGTGCTGTTACTTCCCTTCTATCCCTGGCTGGGTCTGCATGACCTGTCTAAAGCCAGATTCCAACTCTGAGAGGATTCATCCAAAAGGAAGGATGACAAGAGCCTTATAGAAATATTTCTGCAGGAAAAAAAAACAACATTGGGAATGTTGATACATTTGGCCATAGTACCATGCTGGGCAAAAGTGCTAGATAGGGTGAGGTGTGAGCATTGCTCCCACAGGATGTCCGTTGCTGATCATGGTGAGAAGAAAGGAGAGGTTGTTGGTATCGACTCTGGTAAGTTGACATCTGCTCTCAAAAAGGCAAAATGAATTAATTAAAAATAAAAATTAAAAAAAAAAAAAGGTGAGGGAAGGAGCACAGAGGTGTTGAGGTAAAGAAAGAGGCTCTTGCTAACATCAGTTGTGCTCCATGCCTGGGAGAGTGAAGAAGGGGTGGTAGTGGTAGGGGTATGTGCAACCCTCCGGACGGCCATGGCTCAGAGCGGTGTGTTTGAGCTGGCTGTGCTGCACATGGGAGCATTTCTGACTAAATTAGCATCCTAGATTAGCCTCAGGATTGCCTTCGTGCCCAGTGCGCTGGTGCCCTGTTGAGTGCTGCCCAGCAGGAGGTTATCAGGGCTGCTTGTGGAGCCAGGTCATTCACGCTGGCTTTGATGGACCATAAACTCTTGCTGTGTCACAGCAAGGGAGCCTTTAGCCAGATTTGTTTTTTCTTTGTGAGATGGGGACCCTAGACAGACATTCAAGCATTTCCTCACTGCAGGCTGCCCCATCCAAAGGTATTTGCTTGGGGGCTATGGGCCCAAAGCTGATTCATTAAATCTCTGGTAGGAGAAATAGGTGACTGCCTGGGCTGTGCTTCAATCCAGGTTACCTAGGCTGAAAATCTGGCCTTGCCTATCTCTCCAAGATGCTTTTGTGTCAGCATAAGCCTCTTACTACTGATTGCTCCATGTTCTTGCCAATGCAGCCTGTTTCTATCCTGTGTCCCAAATGCAAATTTTTACAGACAACACAGATGAAGGTTCCCCTTTACAGCTCCAAAACTCTTGTGCCCTGAGAAATCTGAGATTCCCTTCAAGGGATTCAACTGCTGTGTACCTCAGAAGCATTAATGGCTATATTTTCCACTTGAAAAAAATGATTAGAGGAGAGATTTCATCAGATGACCCCCATACTTTTGTATAACTTTGGATTTGCAGATGCTCAGATTTTAGCAGTGTTTGGGAGGAAGGTTATAGTGCAAGGTGACTGTAAGTTCTCATTTTAGTCCTTTATTAGATACTGGAGGGAACAGAAGGCAGAATGGATGAGTAAGTATAATTTTAAGGTCTGACCGGTTGGGCAGGAGAGTCACATTCTCAGAGCAATAAATAGCTCCTTCCAGATCATGATGTGCTAGCAGTGTTGGGGAAGCAATAACATGGGAATGGCCTAAGTTAATGATATATATTAAAGGAGATTATGCAGATATCGAGGACACGTTTAGTAAAGCATCTATTGTCTGCATCTGTCACCACAATTCTGGCAAGTATTGAGAAATATAGAAAGTGTAAAGTAGGAGGAGAAAAAACTCCTGCATTTGTTGATTGCTTGTTGACAGCAACTGGTTGAGACATTTGCAGAATGCTTTAAAAGATTTTAATTAATTGTTGGGATTGTTTGTGCATGACCTATAAAACCCATTCTGATCGTGCTTCTGGCTGCCAGAGTGGGGAAAGATGTCACAGGGAGAGGGTGCGGTTGTGTGCGTGTGCATGCGAAGGGAAAGCATCCGAGCATCCTAGTACAGGCCCTTAAATAATTTCAGTTGCTGCTACAAGGATCCTCACAAAGGAAACTGAGATGGACTTTCGTGACGGCAGAAGAGCGGATGTCTCAGATGGTGGCCCCTGGAGGTGCCATGAGCTGTTTCCTGGGCACCTATTCCCTAAGGAAGGCGCTGCACCCTCCAGCAGATGATCCCTGGGGCCACCGCATGCCGCCCATGGGCTGTGCCCCCTGAGATGGTGGCTGCGGCGCAGCTCTGATCCCAGCTCTGCAGAAGGTTGTGGAAAGCAGCCAACCGCCCGTGAATCAGAGGCCTTAATGACTATTTATTTGCCTAATGTTTTGTAGCGTAATTAAGCTGCCATTTTTTAAAACAGAATCTCCTGCCGCCGCCCAAATTGCCATCAATCCTTCCAACAGGAGTGCATGGCGGTGTGATGTGAATTGGGCCCGGGGTGTGGGAGCATGCCAACACAATGCTCATGTAGTCCTCCTGAACTACCAGCGTGGTCCTGAACTGAGGACAAAGCGGTTTTGTCTGTGTCCTGGCCTTCGCTGCTGCTTGGGTGAAGTCTCGCTGCTGCTTGGGTGAAGTCTCGAGCAGTTTCAGTTGTGTCGTTGTCACTCACTTGTAAATGGGATGAGCTGTTTTGCTGTTGGCTCGTTGAGTGCTGAAACAAGCACAAACAAGAGTTTCTCTGCTGCTTTTCAAACTGTATTTCAGTCCTGAAAAGGTGGCAGTTGTGTCATGATTTATGGCTCCTATTTGGTGTTTTTAATTGGGAATTTACACGACAATTTGTGGCTACATGATTATGTTAAGATTATCATATAAAAGATCTAGGACAGTTGTTTGTGAAACCCTGGGGGCACATACCAACCTCCTTAGCTATCTAACCAACTGTTTTGCTCCTCAGTTAAAAGAGTGGGGCCATCAGAAGTGGTTTGATCTTCCTCTGGAAGGTTAAAGGTCAAATGACTCATAAATGAAGAAAGAGTGATTTAATCCAAGGAACCTGTGCTGTTATTGTAAAACAATATTCACCAGCGATGGTACACTGCTGTATAAATGACAAACTGCGTGGCGATGGAAGTTATTACATCACTGAAAACCTCACCTGCACTACATTTATGACTCCATAAACATAGGTTTATTTAACAGCTGTGGGAACACCTACGGCCATTTTGTGTGAAAGGTCAGGAGTCCTAAATTTCAGTTCGCATGTTAGTTTTCATGGGTGAGGTTCATAAAATGTGATGACTAGCATTAAGTGATCAGAACATAACCGAAATATAATGTTGGGGGAAATGCGTGCTAATATAACCATTTATACCCCCCCCCATGTTTCCTGAAGTATCTGGGAGGGTCTGTTTGTTTGCTGAATGTTGCTCTGAAAACTGATTTATATCATTTGGTCACAATTTTGTCCCCCTTGCAACGAGAGTATATAATTGTGCTTGCCACCAGAGTTGGATTCGAGCAGGGCTTTGCCTTCTACGACATTTTTAAAGGGGGACAGGCAAGTGCAGCCCATTTCAGAATGTGAGTTAAAGGTAGCCGTACACACAGCAGCTGCTCCTCAGTTCATCTGCCAAACGAGATGATTAAAAAATATTAATATTTATCCTTGAAGTTGCCATGTTAAACAACAGGCCAACTGGCTGACTGGGCAGAGAGCTGCGTGTTGCCAAGTGCACAAAATAAAGAAAAAATAAAGAAAACCAGGGCATATTCCTGTAAGTACACTTCATGTGGGAGTGTGGCTTTGTGTAGCTGGTGTCCCCATGCAGTGGGTCACAGGAGCATGTGGCCCCTCTGTAAAGGGTAAGAAATAACCATTGGGTGAATAATTCTTTTTTTGTACTTTTTTAGCATTTGCAAGTTAAACCAAATCTTGATTTGGAGATGAAATGACATGCACGCTGTGGGCGGACAGGCATCTCCTTCTGGTCTGTGCAATATTGTTCTCAGCTCCTCTTCTGTGGTCTTGTCCAAGTGCTGTCACACATGCGTATGGGTGCTCCTTTACATTCCCCACCCATGTTATTGCTGCAGGTGCTGTACTGTTGCTTAGTGAATGGTAGCAGATTTTAACAAATTTGCAACAGCAATCTGGACTACTGAAAGGATTATGACTAAACCAATAAATTACTATTGTCTCCTTTCATCACATGACAGATTCCCATAACTTGGTCCAGTGTGACTGAAGTTTGTATGCTGATAAAGATTACTGGGTTTACTTACATGTTAGAAACACTATTGTTCCATTAGATTCATAAACAATTGTTAGTCAAAGATCAAACAGAGATAATTACTGTTTTTTTTGCACTTTTGGAACACAGATGAAATGATTAGAAAAATCCGAAAAGATATGAAGCAATAATGAAACCTCTCTTAAGCAATGTCAAACATATCTTTCTTGTTTAACAGCATTGTGTATCTCCATCAATAATCTCGCCAATGGTCATATAATTAACTATGCTAATAACGCTCCATTTAGTCTTTTTATTACTATTATTGCTGTGAACCTACTTAAGAGCAATCCACTGTAATTAGTAATTAATCTGATGATCATGTTGCCCTATGCAAACATGAGATGGAGCATGTTGATTTAACCACACCGGCTTCGGTCTCCAAACGTCGCTGCTGCCGTGAGTTGCTGCCTGCAGCCCTCCTGCCCACCCGGGCTGGGGTCTGCTGGCTCGGAGCTGCCCTCGTGGGGCCGGGGACAAGGGACAGAGCAGCCCTTGTGTTGCCTCCTCTGCCTCGCTAGGCTGCTGCTGGCCCCTGAGTTTTGGGAGCACCTCCCGGTGCCAAGGCCATCTTCTTGCATGCACCGTAAGCGGGAAATATGAGCTCTGCTGGCTTGGTCAGCACATGCTGCGAAACACAGAGTTGAGCATTTAATATAGAAGTATTTCTGCTCCAGTTCGGTGTTTCACATGGAAGCCATTTCTCTCTCCCTTTCTAAACATTGCCTTTGATTCTCTTTTCTTTAAATCCCCAAATTATCCTCATCCATTCACTCTTGTTTACTCTGGCAATCTTGTAATGCTAGTGTTTGCCAACATCCCACTTTTTTTTTTTCTTTTAGCTTGGAATAGGAAACAAATGTGATAGTATTTATTGGCAAGTGGTGATATTCTTGTGGCAGTCGTTGTGCTGAGCCCTAGCAGAGAGGGAGAGGTGAAGAGAATTGAGAATTCCCACTTGAAAGCAGTGCCATTTTTTTAAATTATCACTGTGGTTCCTGAAGTAGTAGAACTGCCACTACTTTTTTTTTGGGAGGGGGGAGGGGAGGTGCAGGGGAGGTGCACACAGCAGAGGAAACAAAAATTCAGATTATCTGCTAAAGAGGTATTACGTGCCATGCCTGAAGCACTAGAGCCTTGAAAATCCAGCCTTGCATTGGCTTCATCTTCTTCCTGGCATTCCCTGTTGCAACAATGCAGAATAGGGAACATCAGGTACTGATCTCACCACCTCAGTGTGTGTTGTAATTATTCTGCCTGTTTTATAGCACAGTTGAAGGTTCTTGAAATTCTCTATTAGTAAATGTGTCCATGGTGTAGTTTTAGATAATGCAGGAAAGTGATATTAACCCAGAGAGTGAAAAAAGTAGCTTTTAATTTTATTTATTTATTTATTTTTACCATAAGTGTAAAAGCTGAAGGTGCAAATCAGGTTTAGGGGAAATACTGCTATTCAGAACTAGAATTCATACAAAAAGGCAAAAATGTTTCCATCCAGCACTTACAGCGTGGAGCCTAAACCTGCCTAATCCCTGCTCCACATAATCACCAAAAATACTTGTCAAAAGTCTGTCTATCTGTACGGGGCTGGAGAT
This sequence comes from Cygnus olor, assembly GCF_009769625.2. Taxonomy (NCBI): domain Eukaryota; kingdom Metazoa; phylum Chordata; class Aves; order Anseriformes; family Anatidae; genus Cygnus; species Cygnus olor. Next base: position 15,788,283 of record NC_049180.1, on the reverse strand, counting down.
AGTTGACGCTTTGTAAGCGTCCCTGAATTATCTGTCTTAGCAACATACACCTCTGCTGAGCTGTGCAAATACAGCAAAAGGTAGGGTTCTGGTGAAACCAGTATTTACACACAATCTCAGTGTTGGAAGTAATTAATCTTCAACTGTATGAGACTCTTTGTGATGTAAAGCAAGTGCTGACACTTTTGTGTAAACATGAAGATTAGCATATTTACAAACTGGTAGATGTTACTTTGATCAGTTGCTGCTTGCACTGGAAAGGCATGCTGGCATGCAGGCTTGCTCTTCATGTGACAAAGACGTCTAATCCTTTTACACTATTCTCAGATCCATATTTAGAATTCTGACTGGTGTTTTCTATATCCACTTGAGCTCACTGTTTAGTTTGTTTAGCAGTGTTCATCCACTCTTTATACTCACTAGTGACTCATTCCCGTTTGTTTTCTTTGCAAGGCAAGCAGTAAAATTCCAAAGTAGTAAATGACCTGGGTGAAAAACCCTTAAACTCCTTTCGATTTAATTACTAAAGCAAATTGGAACCACTTGCAGCCAGGCTTTTTGATGGCCTATATAAAGATCTTCACTGTTTTCCTTTTTGCTTTTAAGTAAGTTAGCGTGAAAATTAGCCAACCCAGATCCAGCTTCCTCGTAACAGCATTGCATCAAGGCTTGGGTTTCTGTGTACATTTACACTTATCTGGAAGACTTTGAAAGAGGCATTCTAGGTGCTTATTTTTGTTCCTCTTAATTTAATGGTAAACTGTAAACAATACATAATTCATTTTAGTGCAAATTATAGCTTCACATACTCTAACTGGTTAGTGACAGGGGATCTTGTGGTAACAAGATAATGACCTGAGCAGGTTCGAACAGGCTGGGTCTTATCTTTTCAGAAGGATGAAATAATGTTATGACATTGTCAGCATACTGTCTAACATGCTGGGATGCTAGCAGCTCATTACTTATGTGCAACCCATGTGCCTGAGTAACTGCCTGCAAGATGGGCCCTTCCAGGTGTGCGTGCGCTGACAGGACCGGACAGGCCGGGCGGCCGCCGACCCACAGGAGGGCTGTGTTGCTCAGGTGGGCCCACACACGCTCGCGGGGGAAGGCTGAGGCTGAATCTGTTCCGTGGGTGGGAACCGCTGTTGTTCTCAGCGCCGGGGCCTTCGTTTGAACGCTGCCAAACGCATTGACGTGGCCTACCCACAGTTGTTGGAGCCGGGAGACACCAGCCTGCCTCCTTTTGGAGGCATTCCGGCTTTCCTCTGGCAAGCTGGAGCTCTGCCTTCATCCCCAGGCACACCTGTTAGCTTGTCAAAGAGGAGGAAACTCCTTCTCACCAACCCACTGTCTTCTAGAAGGTGTGAAGTTAAGCCCGGAGTCTTTAGGCACTAACTAACCTTGACCTGGCTGCTGTCCACACACTAAAACCTCTCATCTGATTTTAGGGCTCTGACTCAGTTTCCATTTGGCAACAGCTCCTGGTGATAAATGTGTGGTTCGGAGACACAGCTGCCACCCAGCTGTTTGCCCTAATGGCATAACTGGAAAGATTACTCGGCATTTTACCAGTGTTAGGTTGGGCTGTACAGAGGTGCTGAGGGCATCCCCTTCCACTGTGCAGTACTAAGGCTGGAGGAGGTGCAGGAGGCACCTGATGGTGGCAACAATTAATGTGAGGTTAACTGCAAACCTCAGAGGCTGTTGTTGGTCTTATCCAGAGCTGTATCCTCCATGTACAAAATGAAAAGACAAATACGCCTCAGCCATCTCTAGTGCCTTTCAAGTGGATCATTGATATGTAACTTCACCTACTGAAGGACCCCAGCAGCCTTCCAGACATGCAGGTTGGCCCAAGCCTCTTTGGTGGGATAGTAGATATTGTACTGTGTTAAGAAAGAGCCATTAAGAATATCTCGTGGGAAAGGCATATACTGATCCCTTGTATCCTACCTCGGTTTTTCCAGGGCCAGTGTCCCTGGTACAGCACTGAGGGTAAAGTTAGCATTTTTCCCTTGAATTGTTGCTGTCAGTAGTCTGCAGTTACACAAGTTTAGAGCAAGCTGGGTTTTGTGGAGCTTCGTCCCCCTTTGTATGTAGCATACAAACAATAAAGACAGGATCTGTGTTTTGATTTCTTGTTAAGCAAACAGGTGAAGTGCTCAGAAAAGAAAACTGGTATACTTGCATTACTCACAAAGCGTCACATCTATGTTAGATCTATTACTGATTAAAACTCTTGTTAAACCGAGGATCAAAAAGAAAGCTCGACACCTCATTTAGCTCTTTTCATGACTGGATTAGCCTAAGTAGAACAACTTGTCTATATGGGAACAGTACAGGCACTTAATTTTTAAAATATTTTCCTATCTGGGAAGAGAAGCTGTAAATAGAATATATATGTGTAAGGAGGAGGAATACATTTCATTTGATGGTGGTAATGAAAAATTATTGGGTGGAATCCTGACCTCACCAAAATCAATACAATTTCTTCCATGTGTTTCAGTGAAACCAGGATCTTGCCTACTGTATTTCATATTGATCCTTCAAGGGGAAAAGAATCACTTCTGTGGGTTATATTGTTACTTATTTAAAATGGAGTAGCTGGTTGCATATTTATGAAGCAAAACAGTGTATTAACTGAGACCTTCCTAAGTATACGTTAATCTCTGTGGTTTACTAAAAGCTTGCAATATGTTTGGTTTGATTTTAACTTAATAAACAGATTAGAAGCCATGCAGTTAATATGCTAAATAAAAATGGGATTTTGGTAGTTCTGCTCAATTCTGCCCAATGCCATTACTTGTGTCTTCATTTTTTTCCAGGTTGCTGCTGTTCAGCACTTCTGCAACTTAGACACACACAGAAACGGGAACCCTTTGCAGCCAGTAGTGGAACATGAGTGTGGACCCTTCAGGCTTTGTCTGATTTCTTCCTGTTTCTCCAACGTGTTGCTAAATCGTGGCAATGGAAGAGCTCATCTCCAGGCTGCCGAACGCATGCTGCCTTCCAGGTCAGACCTAAACAGACATCAACATACTTACAGCTGCTCACTTTAGTCAGCAAGGCAGGATCCGATTCTTGGGATTATAGCCTGACTATGGATTGGGAGTATGGGAGAAATTTCTACAGGGGCTGCAAAAAGGGAATAGTCTCAGGGCTACAGCAAAGCTGCGAAGCTGCAATAGTCCTGAATTGCAGGATTTGGAGTTGGCAAGCTGATTATTCAGCTCTGCAGCACTCAGACCCCAACCGTGAACGTCATAGGAACTTTGATGTTTTTAATGTTGTCCATGGCTCTGCTGTAGTAGGCAGGACTGACCCTTTTATGCTCTCACAGGTCTTTTTTTTTCTGACAGTTTTATGGGTTTAAATAGATAAAAATCTTCATTTTAGGAAAAGCATATATTTAGGAATTTTAGGATACTAATTTCATGTTGCCCTAGAGCATTTTCTGCAAACGTTAGCATGCACATACTATTTCTGGTGATTAAAGCAGAGTATTTTGACTTTAAAGTGGCATCTTCTGAATAAATCTGTCTCCAAATGATTTATGCATCCCATTAGGATTTAGTGCTGGTAGTTGTTCTGGAAATCCTGATCTGGTCTTTCAAGAGTCGCCTTAGCTTTATCAGTCCATTTACATGTGGTCATATTTCAACCTCCAGGAGCTTTAAAATGTTTAGTACACAGAACACAAATTTAGGCCTGTGTTTGTTTTTATTGGTGGAACCTCTTTCCTTTCTTCAACATTCTCAAATGTTCCCTGGTTTAAGTAGAGTTATCTAAGGTAATCCATTCTTGCCCTTACCAGGGATATTCCACTTTGTTCATAAGCACATAACATAACTCTAGTCCCCAGTGATTTCATTGTGAAATTAAAACCCAGACACTCATCCAGATGTCTTAGAAGATAACGGCAGGCCTAATCCGTATGTCACAGAGGACTTGAGGAGCAGGAATTCACCTATACATCATCACGTTGTTATTAGCCCGGACCATGGCAAGCCCAACACAAACATTTTCCACAGGGCTTGCATTCAGGCTTGGCAGTGTTAAGAAAATACCCTCCAGCGATGTGTTATTTTAGGCTGAAATAAAAGTAGACATGAATGGCAAGAGGAACAGAGAAGTATTGTTTTTATTTTCAATGTGAACCCATAACTCGTGTTAAATGAAAATCTAACCAACTAAGATGTAAATACCATCGTGTTCAAATGAGCTATCAAATATCAACACATTTATTTTGTGATGGAGTACTGATGCTTGTCTTAGGCAGTGTAATGCACTGTGGGAAGGGCAATTTAGATAGGAGAAGCCAAAAGCTTTATCTGATTAAAACTGATATGATGATTGATTTTGACAGAGGAAAATCACTTCCATTGCAAAAAAGAAGGCAACAAAAACATCGTGCATTTGTCATTAATATGAGCGGTGGCACCAAAATTAGAAACAAAATGCGGGCCTGTGAAGGACAATTTTTGCCTCTATTTTTACAGTTCTGCCACAGAAGTCCCCCACAAGGCTGCCATCTTGTTTGTATTAAATAGTTATTTTACAAAATCCCTGGAAAACCCTTAGGGTAGGGACTGGAACCCACCTCTCTGGGAGGTGACCTAACCTGCACAGAAGCCCGTTTCTGTCTGATCCTGCCTCCTCATTCTGCTTCTCCATCTTGCCCTGGGAGCATTCCCAAAAGTGAGGGGAGACGCTCCAGGATAATGATGAGGCCGAGTTTGCGATTAAAGCATTAAACTGGGAGTTAGCTGTTTTGGATTCAGCTCCTGCCTGTGCCACAGATGTTCTGCGTGGCCATGGCATGCTCTGTGTTTGACAAAATTCATCCCTGTGTCAAGAGCCAGCTAGAGGCTTGGATGCCATCTGATGCTGAGAGACACACAAGGCTTACGCACTGGTTGAACATTATACAAGTATATTTAGAAAACTCTACTGGATGTAAGTGTTGTGATATCCCTTCAGCAAGAGGGCTGAACCTCTTGTGCATAGTCAGTGCCACAGTGCTCTCTCCCACTAAGCAGGAAAACTGCAGGGTTAATCACGTTAACATTTGTGAAATACTGCTGTAATGTAAGGGACAAGAAGTGTGTGTCCATTAGAAGGAAAGCCTACAGGTTGCAAATGCTCTGCCCAGAGCTTATGCACTTACTACACTCACCAGCATGAAAAAGTGCTCTGGAAAAATCTTCAGAGACAAAGAATAAGCCTTATTAACGAGTTCTAAGGGTTTTGTTTGTTTGTTTTTGAAATAAATATCGGCTGGAAATTCATGTAAAACTATTTTTGAAAATCATGACTAGAGGAAAGGGATCCAGAAAAAATGGCAGAACAGGGAAACACTCTTTTAAATGGAATATGGGTTTAATTTTTCATTTTGGGAAGCAATCCAGGCTACCCTAACAGAAAGCAGAGACACATTTCAGCTGGGGTTTCTTTGTGCACAATGCAATGGCAAAGCAGTTCAAGACCAGTTCATCTGTGTGAAAATATGACCCTGTATGAGTCTGGAGGTCAATGAAACCACTGTTGATCTGCTCAGGGCATGCTGGTCACTGCTTTAGGGTCACTTTGATTTATGTGCTTAGCTTTTCCACTTCCAGAAGAGTAAAATGTGGGTGACTCTCTTTTCATTGACTCTCATTTGTTGTCACAGGCATGCATTTTCCTCAGAAATATGTACTATATGAAAAAGTCTGATAAATTTAATGCAGTGATACAAAGTGACATTTTTATGGAGGGTGAGCGTATGCTCAGTCATAATTAGAAAAGAACCTGAAAACTGTGGCTTTTTCTGGTTTCTTTTAAGCCATGTAGGAGCTTGCCATCTCTCTCTGGAACTTAAATGTCCCCTTATTGTGGTTTGAATGTTTCACAGTTTTAATGGATTTACTCTTGCCATGCTCATGTGAAGGATGGAGTTAATGGTATCACAGTTGCAGGGATGGGGGAGTTGAGGGAGAGGCAGACCCAGCAATAAGCTGAAAAAAAATCCATAGCAGAACAGAAATTTAATAATTATTTATTGCTCTAACTTCTCCTATTCAACTTCAAAAGTAAAATGACAGGAAACTTTAAATTTCCTTCAGTGCTGAGACATCTTGGGAGCATTGTCTTAGCAGGTCACAGATCCACAGAGGATCTGGGGCTTGATCTTGAATACCTCCTGAGGCTTGGTAGGGACTTTCAGGCCTTCACGGTGCAGCTGTGGACACCAGCTCTGGAATGGTTAGTGCCTCATGAGTATTTCACTGGCATGAACTGATGCCAAATAACTTCTTCCAGCTGTGCAGCTCACTGTGGTGGGAGAGGTGGAAATGCAGAGCTCTGCTGGAGCATCAGGAGGCACAGAACAACCTGCCCCTGACAGGAGGGAGAAGAGACAAAATGTTGTCTCAATCGACACCAAACATTTTATTCACTCGATCAGTTCCTGTCATTAATTTCAGTGGAATTAACACAGAGGGAGTATGAATCAATATAGCTGGATTTTCTTTTCCTGGTTTCCTGCCATACTGCAAATCTCAACACTTCTGTCTTCTCTGTCACTTGTCACTCAATTTGTGAAAATGGATTTTCCTTATAATAATTGCTATTCTAATAACTTCTACCAATTAAGACTCCTTAATTTGTCCTATAGGGCTCTTTAACCCCTTTAAGCATCCATAAAAGCTGCTAACGAAGGTCACTGCCACCTGCTCTGTATGTGACTGCAGTAGCTAGGACCAGACAAGTTGTTTGGAGCCCAAGACCTGCTGCTTGCTCAGTGCGTTGGAAAGTACATTCTGATTAACGCTTACAAGATTTTGCCTTGCTCTTTCTCTTCCCTATGATTAAGAACATTTAAGGGTCTGAATTTTCCCCGTGCCTTGTCTTGTTTCATCTCGTAAGTGTTAGTTCAGCTAATTTTGTGGCTACAAGGGAGAATGTGTCATCTGGGGAGGATGGGAAGAATAGTGATAAACAGTGTGGAAGTGTAACATATTTCTCTGGTATTAATACCTTCCTTCCGAAGAGCTCTTCTGTCCAGGTTGTATCTGTAGAAGTGTTCAGAAGGCATCAACAAGTGGTTGAGAAAATACAAAAAGTCACTTTGTATGGATATATACGCACCAATTTCACTGCCATTTAAATATCAATTTAAAATCACATAACTTACATCTAAGTGAACAAACAGCACATTTATGACTACTCCATAACTTCAGTGTCTCACGTCCTGTACCATTGGTTAGGGAATTTTGCAAAAACCCGAAACATTGCCTTCTGTAAGCTCCACAAAGCATGGAGCTGGAGATGCCACAATTATTAAATGTTCAACATGCTTCTCAGTGCTTGTTCTTTAGAATAACTGCTTCACAAACCTCCTGCAAGACATCCTTAAGGCTGTTTAATACCCTCTTAGTTGTCATTTCAGTCAGCACTCAGCACTCTGAAGAGCTGCTGAACTAAACCATATTAGCAGGTCTTTACAATTATTTGTAAATGTTGGGATACTCAGAGGATTATTGCACTGGTACATTGCCTTTGGTGCCTGAGGGGAGCACGAATTATATCTTATCTGCAGGAAGAGCTCTGAGGAGCCAGACCATCTTATGAGATGAGGTGCTCAGCCCACTTCCAATCCCATCCCTGGGTTTGTCAGGGTACAATTTCTATCAGCGAGCAGAATGGACATATCCCCTAATATTAGAGTTTCACATAAATCTAATGCATGGGAAATGGATTTGTTTTTTTCTTAAATGGATAAAAATATCTTCTCATCTGAACTCTCAAACTGATGATATTTCAGAATTCCATTTGGAGAGAGAGAAAAACAGACGATCTGTGTTTTTTAAAACTTTCTGATAGCTGGTGCTTCTCGCCCATCCAGGTCATTGAAATATTACTGACACAAAGCATTTCAAATTTCTGACTATGTAGCTAACTTCATTAAGGTTTGCCTATAATTGTCTATATATTTGCCTATAATTGTCTATAATATTTAACTAAGAAAAACTACCATTTTCTGATACCTTTTAGTCCAGGATTGCCAGGACTGGAACCTGGAGGTTAGGTTCCTAACATTTCCAAGGAGTGTTCCAGTTTTCAAAAGCACTGAGCAACCTCCAAGTGCCATGGAAATTGTCTAGGGTTTAAAGCTCTGGGAAAAGGTCAGGCCGGTTGTTTTACAACCTAAATTTGAGCTCTTGTGTACTAAAAAGGCCAAAGAAGAAACATATCATAAGCCTTTTTTTTTTTTTTTTTTTTAAGACCTACTTTTAAAAACCGACTAATTGAAAGCGAAGCTTATTTTCAGCCTGGTAGGTATTTATGCTTGTGGTTACGCAGTCTATGTAATTCCCTGCTTAGAAGAATGCTGGTTATTGTATTATATTATTGCTGGTTATTGTATTATAACTACTGGCCAGTGAGCCATTTACACTGGCTCCCGAAGTAGAAAATAAATTGATATATTCTTCATAGCTAATTAGCTATTTGTCTATTGCTAAAGGAGCTACCAAGAGACCTGCTGGTATACCTGATGGATCAGGTGGTGGGGAAGGCTGACCTGGATATCATGAAATGCTCCAGGCTTTTCCACGCCAGGGCACTGCAATGGGAGGCTGCAGGGAGCTGCCATCCAGCCTTGATGAGAGAAACCCTCAATCCCCACTGCATTGCCCATGGTGGAGACTTAAAATACGATAGAGGCTGCTCTCAGGGCTGCAGAGAGCAAAACTGTGAGGGAGCAGAGACAGAGGGAATCAGTTCTCCCTGCAAAATGCCACCTAAAAGGGGGCTCTTCAGTGGCAAAGGTGTTTTAATATGAGAGCTTCGATTTTCTCTCTGTATTTGCTTGCGTTTGGGTTTGTTTATGCTTTGTTGTGCTGGAGGATGATGGTTTGTTCTCAGTTAGGGTAATTACTGTTATACTACAGGCTCAGAGGACAATTCAGGTAGGAAGGACCTCGTGAGAGCCCGACTCTACTGGAGCAGAGAGGAAGGTCAGAGTAGGACTTCATGCAGGCGGGCCATGAAAGCCTGCAGAGATGGGGGCTGCACAACCTCCTGGGGCACCTGAGCCTTGATGGCCTCAGGAGAAAAGCTGTTCCTAGAGGCAGGTCTGGGGACAGGAGCAAAGCCCTGGCTGGGAGAAGCTCCCCAGTCCCTTTGCCCACTTCCACCTGTGGGTCACGGCCAGTTTGTGGTGTAGTTGCTGCCACACAGCAAGCGCCAACAGCATGGCCACAATCCTTGGATGGAGTGCATGCCTTTCCTTTTCTCTTCTTCTTCAGTAAATTGTTAATAAACTCATTAAAAATCAGGATAACATTTATGTTGAGGGGAGGTCTGCAAGTCCACATTCGTGTCTTCTGCTTTTCCAAATGGTCTCTCTTCTTCACACTTCTACTGACACGTTGGAAGAGCTGCACGTAGAGATCCCTGAACCCCTTCTTGGAAAGAAAGGGAATCGCAAGAAAGGGAATTCCTCTCTCAGTGAAAACAAGGTCAGCTGTTTGAAGAGGCTTGAAGAGGCCCACAGGCCAATAATCGCTGTGTGATTTTGTAGCTCAGAGGAAAACTTTACTCACTGCATTGCTATGACCCCTGTAGAATCAATGATGCTGCATCAGCATAGAAAAAAGTTTGTCCCAGTGACTCCTCATTTTTAAATGTCCAACAGATCTCTGCAAAGTCTGGTGGCCAACGTGGCTAGCTTTCTGAAGCAAGCTTCTTTTGCTGCCCGGCTGCCTTCAGGGAGGGAACTGTAACAAACAGTGCTGGTTCCAGCAACGTGGTCAGAGGAAATGAGGGGACTGATATGCAGCTAAGAAAAAAAAAAAAGGCGTTTTTGTTTTTAAACCAAAGGCAGAAAAACCAAGGCTGTTAAACATAATGTTCTGGCTGCTCTGCAGATTGTATTGCACAAGGTTTGTTTCTGTTCTTGTGGTGCTGGTGTTGTTGGTAAGGCAACCGACACACAATTGAGCACAGGTGAAGCTACAGATGGGGCATGTCTGTTCAGAAATGCCCCCCTTCAAGGAGAATGTACTTGTTGGCCTGTGTTTACCCAGCAGAAACTTGCGGAGGTTTCGGAAGCAGAAGCGTGCAGGTGGCCAGGACGGAGGCACCTCGGCTGCCCCGTGGCTGCATGCTGGAAGCGTGGCTTGGTGCGGCTGGCCCCGGGCTGGCTGTTGGTCCCACTGAGGTCCCTTCTGCTAGCTCTGCAGGTGGCATGGTGTTCATGTCCTGTCTGGTTTTGCCCCCCAGATGTGTCCAGTTTGCTAATTCAAGCTCCCCGTGTTTGATGCTTCCTCTGAACTCTCCGGCTCCTGGAGTCATATGAAAAGCTTCACTATTGCTAAAAGTTTTCAGGCTTCAGTAGGGATAGAAAAAAGCTTATAGACATGAATTTCAAATACAAACCTCACAAACAAGTAAAATTAACTTTTACATTTATTGAGCTTTAACATCTCCTGGTTTTCTGGGGCATCATTTCTGACTTGTGACTGCGAGGTTAGCAGCGCTGCCACTGACTCCTTGTGCACTCAGGCTGCATTTATGTTGCTTGGTTTGACATATTCCTGGGAGACTTATTTCCATTCTCTGTGCATTTAGCTACAGCCTGGGCAAGGCAAGAAAATCTGCTTTTCAGTTCAGGCTTTTTCTTTCCCCTTCCTTTAGCCTCAACCTTTCTGTCTTTTAGGGTACTAACTTGGCTATTACTCTCACTCACTGCTGAGTGTAATTATTGGTGATAAGTCCTACAAGTCACTGGCTAAGTGTGTACAAAATGAAAAGCACAGCCCATTGGAAACTGCCTGGTAGGTCTGGAGGGGTATTTTGATGGTAGCAGATAAAGTATTAGAAGGAAAATTAGTACGTGCAATAATTCTGAATCTGCATTTTGTGAATGTTTACTTTGCTTGTATTTCTTTTAATTTTCATCTGATATCATGCACATGTTGCCTCTTCTTGAAAACAGAGGAGGAATTTAAAGTTTTTTGTAAATTTTAAAAACAGAAAAAGGTTTTATATCATCGAAGACTTTTGTTAGGTGTTACAAAGAGTAATAGGAGACGGCTGAAGGCCAATGCTGTGCCTGTCAGATCCTCCTCATCAGTTCTTTTACAGGACATGATTTTACTGACTTGTGCTTAAACTTTTGGTTTCTGATTAATACGAAGATAGGTGCTGCTTTCTGGATCTTGGCCAAAGACTCTGAAGTCTTGTAAATGATATTTTACAAGTTTTCTAAAAGAGAAAAGTCAAGAACTCTTTTCTCCAACCAGGTAAATGTGTGACTATCATAGTAATAGAAGGATCCTTGAAGTGTTTTCCTTCACATGCATAGAAGGCCCTCAAGTACAAGGCACCAAAGAACCACACCCAAGAAGATCTAAGGTAGTTTTGTTGTTTGTGCTGTGCTGGAATTTTTTTTTTTTGTTTCACGAGTGTTTGTCTAATAGGGCATGGTTGAAACGACCCTCTTAAAATCCACTGTTAAACCTTGAAATGACACAAACCTGAATCATGCAGGCGAAGGGGCATTACCATGGATTTATGTGTTTGAGTCGCTTGGCACAGGCCAGACTCCCAGAAAACATAGTCTTAATGAGAAGAAACGCTCCCAAACTGTACAGGTGTGCTTTAGACCACAGTCTGAACATGTCTCCCTTCTTTCCTACCCTCCAGTAGACTCACATTGGAACACGTCCAGTGCTTTAATGAATTACAAATCTGTAAAATATTTCTCTCCTGCTGCCTGTGGTGATTGCTCTTTAACCTGGCAGTGAGGCTGGGTGCAGGCAGGCACTCGAGGCGAGGCTCGCGGGGAAATGGCACTGTGTGTGGAAGCACAAGGGGGCTCCCGAACCATCCCACCAGGCTTGTCGGCGCAGCAGAAGGATGGACGGAGCCCCCCAGCAGCGGGGCAGGAGTGGGGGGGCAGGAGCAGCCTGGGCAGGAGGAAGAGAGGCCTGGGGGCAGCGCTGGGCCTGGAGCTGCATTTCCCGTGTTTCTGCTCCTGGGCTGCGTGGGGAGGCTGGTGCCAAGAACACGCAGGCTGTGGGCATCACCTCTTGCTTGTGCTTCTGGAAGTCATGAACTATTCATGGCCAAAGCCAGGGGCATCTTGTTACTGTTAAACTGATGTAAGTGGAGACTGGGGCATATGTGTTTCCATACCTGGAAACCACCAGGCCTGATTCTACTTTTTCTCACACCAGTTCACAGTTACCAGTTTCTCACACCTGATACAGGTCCTCAGGCTTCCACAACATGAATCTGTTTCATCTGGGTCAGCAAGATCTCAGTCAGCTTCATTAGCTTCAGAAATTTGTGCTCAGAGCTGTTGGGAGAAGATGGGTCTATGAAAGAACAACAGAAGATGGTAGGTGAGAATAAGAAAGGGATCAAGAAACAGGATGGACCTTTGTATTTCTTGTCCTTGTTTGCCTACCGTTGGTTGTGTTTGTTGGTGAAAAATGGGAGAGATGAAAGAAGGGAATTTCTCTTGAGCTTGTGGTTGTCTTCAGGCGGAGCAAAGCCCTGGGGTGGAAGCATGTCATCCTCCCTCCTGCCCTCGTTTCAGCTCTGCTGCGCTTTGGGAAAAAATGCTCCTTTTTTTCCAATACAAAATAGGAAAGAACTACAAGGAAACTGAGCACATTATTTTTTCCAGTTTGCCTTAGGGTTTCCTGGAATTTTTGCTACTGTACATTTATTTAAAGTAACACTATCTGTTTAAATACATGCTGATCTTTGGTTGCTCTGAGATCAGAATCAGCCCCAAAGAATGTCTTTTGCTTGCAGTCATTTTTGTATTGTCAGTCCTTCCTCCTCACCCCCTGCTAGGCTGACCTTTGTGGGATCAGGTGACAGGAGGATAAACTGCAACATATGTGGTCCTGGGCAGAAAGAAAGTTATGATCCAAACTGATATAGGAATCGTGATCGTCAATCTCTCCGAGGATGACAAAGCAATCTGTTTCCAAATGAAAGTAGATGTAAGATAAATTCTTTGACTGCTATTATATTTTTCTTGGCATTAACCAGATGCTATTACTGTTTTGTCGCTTTGTCACCACCAATTACGAACTAAAATAACATCATCTGTTGCAAAGTGTCGCGATCCAAAATGCGTATTCTCTTCCCAGTGACATTGTTAGTAAATAAAATCAACTCAAATGATCTGCTAATACATGTTTAATAAGACTTAGCGAAGTTATGTCGGAGACTTAGAGGGGAAGTTTGGAAATAAAGGCTCCGTCCTTCAGTGTCTCACCCAGACAAACTGCCTCCTTACTTTTGCTGAAACAGTGGGTGCAGCTAAGGGTTTGCAAGGTCTCTGGAAAGATTTTTGTTGTGTGCAATATTTAAATATTCTGTGTAATTGTCATCATTACATACCTGAAATGAAAACAAATCTTTTATAGTGAAACTCAGGGCATTATGCAATAAGCTGAAATTTATTGTTTAATTCTCCAACCAAGCTATTGCACAGCAAATGGAATTAATTTGGATTTTTTTTGTTGGCTGTCTCAATTTCATAATAAACATATTTTTATTTGAGCAATGTGTGTATATCATGAAAATATTTCAAGCAAAATAAATTATTCAAATGGGGCAGCTTTGTTGTAAATCATGCTGTGCATTTTTTTGCTTAAATGTAATTTATATCAACATCATTTGTTATACTGGTAAAATACTAAAAGCTTTTTAAAAAGGTAAAATGATTTACTTTTTTATTGTCTAGACTATATGTAAGCCATTGCTAATTAATACTGCCCTTTCTGATGGCTTTGCAACAGGCATAACTCAAACAAACCAATTATAAATGATTTTTCAATGTAAACTTTTAACAGCATAGCTAAGGGCTTGCTGAACATAAAAGTACGATTTAGAAAACATAAGTTTTAACTAAGGTCAGGATATATCAGGCGATGATGGATGTAAATGTAAAAACATCTGACTGTGGAATGACAATGTTTTCTTCAAGACTAAGCAAAATGTTGGTGGCAGTGATAAGTGGAATGAAAAATAGCCTTGAATGAACTAGCCAGAAGGTTGGGTTTGGGGTCTGTTAGCTGTTTTTTTTTTTTTTTCTTTTTTTGTTCTTTTTACTTTTTGTTATTTTGGTTTTCTTCAGTGTTTTGCAAACCAAAGCTCCAGAGACGAAGCAAGCAGCATAGCGAGAGCTCTGTAACTATTTTCTACGGTAAGTCCATGAGAAAGTCAGACTTTTTGACATCATCTGCTGTCTTGGGGCTGAACTAGAAACCAGCCCCCCTTCCTTCCCTTGCCCAGCTGCTGGAGCAGAGCCCCTCTGCAACGTGACTGCATGTCCCCTGCCTGCGTGTGGTGCGGCGCAGGCTGCTCCCGCTGCCATGGCTCTGAGTTTCCAGCTACCAAATGGAAAATGTCACGGCCCTGTGATGGTCTGGTACATCCTAAAGTGGCAGACTGGAGCTTGCCTCATGATTTTGGATGGGTTAAGTCTGCAGAGAAGATCTCTGAAGAGGTGGTGGCTGGCTGCTCCGCTCTGTCTTTAAGACTATTCATCCTTATTGTCTGTCTTTCAACAGCCTGAGCAAAGCTGGCACAAGCGCTGAATCATGTGCTGTATCTTATTTGGTGGAAGTAGTCACATGCCCATAATGTGATCTGTATCACATTTGTACGGCTGACTCATCTGGTATCAATTCTTGCAGAGCGAAGCCTCCGGAGCTGCAGCCCCTCACGTGTTTCCAGAGCCCCAGCTCCTGTGCTGTGGCTCGTCCATCACCGCCCCGCTGTTGCACTGATCCACACCCCCAGCCCACCTGACGCCTCTTCTGCAGCCCAGGAGCTCCTTCCCCACCACACATCCACCTCCTCCTGGCCTCGGCAGCCCAGTAAGTCCCACAGGCTTTGTGGAAGAGCCTGCTTGCTCTTTGCTGTGGACACCGTAAGGAGACAGATGCTGTTGATCTGTCTCCTCCCTTCTCCTTCCAGAAGTTCATGGCTTCGCCTCCCTCCACGTGTGGCATCTTCTTATTCTGTATCATTGTCCCATCCCTGTCCGTCTGTCCTCCCTGCCTCTCTTCTTTTTTGGGGGGGCTTATTTTGCTGGTTAAAGGACCTCTTTCCCCAGAACTTTTCCTGCTCTGGTCTCCTCTGTTTTGTTGCATCCAAATCATCTAATCCAGTACGTCTCAGCTCTGTTCTGCTTCTGCGAGAAATTCTGCTTTCCTTAAAACCACAGCCTCTTGCAAAGAGGTTGCAGAAAATGCTTTTTCTTGTCAAGCCACCTCCTCCTGTTTTCTGTCAAAGAACATTGCCCTGCTCAGCCTGACTTGGCCCATCTCCTCCACGCACAAGGCCTGGTGCTTCAGAAACCACGGCTGGGAGCCGTAGGTTGAGCTGGGTCACTAGCCCATCAGCCAAGCTCTGACCAAGCATTTATCATTTTTGTTGAAGTAAAAGCTAGTTTTGCTAACAAAGACTAATTTATTTTTAATGAAAACACTGCCTTCATTTATGCTTATTAGAATTCCACCCATATTGACCAAATATTTATACAGTACCTGCGTGCTGTTGAAACCTAATGGGTGCTACTGGGATAAATAAAATATATTGCTTAGTTGAATTAGAAATATTTATAACTTTTGTTGTTGCACTTATTTATTCCGTCTCCTTGTGAGTGAGGTGGTTCCGCTGGTGCAGGCGCTGTTCTTTCCTCCTGTGATCTCTAATTATGTTGAAGGGATTAATAACCACACATTTCATCCGGGGTCTTGGCTTGATGACAGGGCGTTGTTTAATGAAAGCACAACCAGTGTCCTGGCTCTTCGGGAGAGCAAAGGCAGCACTCACAGTGGAAATCATTGAAAATAAACATGTGGGAGCTTAAGCACTCTTTAGTAACTCCTTTACTCCTTCTGCTTGTTTGGTTAGCAATTTCGATGATTTTTTTTTGCCCATTGCACCTGGCTCTGCTGCTGTAGAGGCACAGTTATTTGTGGTGCCAGAGGAGGTTATAGGCTCTTTATATAATCTAGGGGATTGTATAAGCATAGGTAGGAGAGAGTCAATTCTGAGCCATTGTAAGCTTTTTAGTTTTATGTCTCTAAGGCCAAAAACAAACATCCAGGAACAAGCAGCATAGAGTGGATATTATCCTCCCCAAGTTTTCCGTCATTAGGAAATGACTGTTGATATCATTAGTATTAAACATTAGCTCAAGAATCAGTCATTCGACTGTGATAGAGTTAATGAAAAGGGATCCTGGGCTTCTCTAGCCAAGTCTAGCTAGAGAAGCATGGGCAAGCACTGTGCTTGATGTTAGGGTGCTAGTGTGCCAAGTAACTAGAAAAGCTACGGATTTATTACCTAGGCATGCTTTGTCCTGCTTGTGTTTTTATTTCTACTTAGGTACTTAGATTATATTGGCTAATGGCAGGATGATGTTGCAAAAGGGCACTGCCTGTGTATTGGAAACAATTACCTGATTATTTCCTTCTCACAGGTAGCATAGGTTGAGGTACAGCACTTGGGTACTTGATCTGAAACTTGAGTGCTTGATCTGAACCAAAGGGTTTACAAATGTCTGTGTATAGGAGGCACACGTCTGGTTTTGGGGTGCTTGGACTTCGGTCCCAGCTCACTGCGTGCACCTCCTGGTGCCACCCTCCCCTTGGTGACATCTCTTATGTCACGTGCATTGGTGAAGACACTTCACAATGCTCCCCAGGTCTTACTAGTGAAGGAATCGGTTTTCCCTCAGAGCTCTGTAGATAGCCAGCGTGTTACCGGGCAGCCTGGGCTGCACGCTGTCCCCTACCTTATTGGAGTGATTTGGATTTTTGCATAATATATTTAATTTGTAACTTCTGTATGTGGTAATTTGGGAGACATTTGAGTAGGACATTTCCTTTTCTTGTTACGGCTAATGCTGGAGATGATGAAACCCTATTCTTTCTCAAGGGAAGTAGATGGGGAAGGGCAGCCAGGTGCTGAGCCCATGTGCAGCAGGCTGCGGGGCCAGCGCTGTGTTTGGCAGCGTGTACTGATGTAGAACACGAGGGAGGGACTTTTTCATTTTCTGCATCCACTTTGTTTTTCAACCACAGAAAACACTTTGAAAGACAAGACAAGACTGGTATTTTTTGAGCAGACTCTCCTTTCCCTTCAAAAACCTCATGTTACAGCTAGGGCGGGTTAGCTCGCTGTTCTGCATACTTCCACAGGGCCTGCTGAGGAGGGGGAAGAGTTTGAGAAGAGCTTTGCTCCTTCCCAGGCCTTTTACCTCCTTTGTTTCAAGGTTTTGAGCAGTTTTAAAAATACCACTATTCATAATTCCTCTATTATGATTTTTATTTATTATATTATCTATTATAATATTTATTATTCTGTATTTATAAATGTTATTTCTCTTTTTCAAACGGTTGGAAACTGTCAAAGTTTGAGGAAATATCAAGGAAGAGGTATCTAGGGCACCCCACAAGAGTCATTAGTCCCTCAATGACCTCATTAACAAGGCCTACTGATGGGAGAGTGGCGTCGAAGTCAGGCTGGGTGCTGCCCTTGTGCCTGCACACCCAAGCAGAGGCATGGCGAAGCCTGAGCCCAGAGAGACCAACAAGGGCCTGAGGCTGGGCCCAGCACCAAACCATTGCCCACCCCAGTGCCATCCCTGCTTCACAGCGGTTCATTACACCAGGACACTTTTATTCTGCCCTTACTACCCCACAGCTCCTCAGCCCCCATCATCCTGCTAACTTCTCTCCTTTGTCGTCTGCATCAGCTCGGTACTTTAACCCTATTTCTCGCCTGCTCTGCTTCAGTGGTGCTGTTACAACAACTGCTCCAAGATGCCTTTCGAGAAAATGCCCTGCAAATCGCCTTGTGGTTTGCAGAGTGAATTCCCTAATGACACTCTCATTAATAGTTTTTGCTGCCAAATGCTGTTTGCTTTTACTTTCAGAACTGTCTGCATTAATAACGAGTACCTCCACTTGGAAATTACTTACACGAAGCATTGTTCTCATGTCACTGCCACCGGCAGCGGCTCCGGACTGGGTGGGAGCAAGACACTGCAATGAATTCACCCATACCCTCCTTGCTGTCCTGCCCGAGACGAGGAGTGCTTGAGCACTTCAGAGCAGATAAGTCCTGGGAAAAGCAGAACTATTTCTTGTGATAAAGACTGGTCACACAGTTTGAGCAGACGAGCTTGTCAGGGACGATGCTGCACTCCGATGCTGCACTCCGTCTGAACCTGTGGGAAGTGTGCCTGTTCCTAATAACTGCTGTGTGTATTTATGTGGCAGTCATTGTGCTTTGCAAGAGGGGAGTCACAGAAATAATTAGTTAAGAGCGTGAGGGTTTTGGCACAGATTCCCTTTCTCAAGTAGCTGTGATGTTCATATATAAGAAAAATTGATTTGGCATCTAGACAGGATTTCAGCACACTCATGGTTATGGAAATTAGCTATGGGCATGGAGGAAATCTGTATATTGATTCATAAGCTGACTTGATGACTTGTTCATGCTTTAATATTTTCATGGGCTTTTACCCAAAATAAAAACGTCAGTAGGTACCACTTGACTGTGCTGCAGCACTGCCTGAAATGGTGGGAAGAACGCAGGGAAGAAAAGAGATTTCCTGTTAGACAGAAGCCTTTACTGTCTGTGCTAATTAATTTTCTTCCTAAAGATTTTTTTTTGCCATTGCCCTTGCTTATTGTGTTAAACTGTGTATCTATATAACACCCACGGGAAGTTTATCACCTACTAAATCCAACCCAGGTTCATGTAGAAGAGATTGGGAATAGCAGCAGGCCTTCTCAGTAGGTAGAATTTGGTTAGGACACAGAAGAGTCCTGGGAAGCTGTACAGCCTTGTACACGAGGGCACAGACCATTTCAAAGGTGTCTCTCTCTGAAAGAAGACCCCCAGGTTCATGGACACTCACTTGTTCTTCTGCAAGAACTCAGGGAAACCTCACATCAGCACATGCCGATGTTGCTGGCTGTGTGCATGTAATAGCACGAGGAGTAGCCTTAGTTGGTGTACTCCAGCAGGGCAAACGGCAGCATCATTTGCTGGCTCTTTTTTTGGTCGAACTGGTTAGGTGGTGTTTAATCAGCACCAGCACCCCTACCTTGTGCCTTGTGAAAAACACCTCTTAATACGCTGACTCTTCGTGAACACGTTTCAGGTTTAAAATCTTAATCCCTGAATAATGCCACCGCCTGCCTCCCAGCTTTCTTTGGAGACCTTCCAGCTCTGGCCAGCCCTGACCCTATTTGACTTAAGGTACGTGGGGCTCAAAACTGGGGCAAATATGGCTTCTGGCCATTATTAAAATGAATGAAAACTATGTAATGGATAATTTCATTTAAGATCCGGTGCGATAAGAGTTTGTGATCAAATGCTGATTTCATTTGCAACAGTGTGCTTCCATTGTGACTTCAGAAGAAATCAATGGGTGTAAGGCAAGATGAGTCATAATGCGCACACTGTACCAAAGGGGAGTAGAATTTTCTCCATAAATAACATCTCTTTTAGCAAGATGCAGAACCAAAACCCTGAAAATCTATACCGTATTGAACTGCACAGTTCAGGAAAGAGGCTGTATATATAACAGCATGTTTTTGAATGTGTAGGTTGCTCCTTGTGGACGAAACCTTCCTTTGAGACAGTTGGTTGCTCATTTTCGCAAAGTATCTGTTAAGTAACTTCCATAATCTGGATGTAGGATTAAAAGATCTGTGGGGGCTTTTTTGAAACTACTGTGTTTGGAGGGCACCTCGCACCCTACAAGCACTGACAGTGAAGCCAGGGAGATGCCTCTAGGTGGGCTACTAGGAACACGAAGATGTTTCCACATGCTTGGGAAAAGACAAGAAGGCCATTTTGTCATTTGGTGGTTGGCTTCTTGCTGCTTATTAAATAGGCTGCCAAACTTGTGGCTAACGAGTGATTTTAATGTAGTTTGAAGGCAGCTTTTGTTTCCTTCAACTGCTATTTTAAGAAAGATCCCGTAAAATTAATTGACTGATGAACTGTATAATTGATGCTGTCTACACAGTGTGCACCAGCCAAAACTGATGGGTAGCAAGAGCACTGGCATCTTGGTAGGGGCTGCGCTAACCCCTTCGGAGAACCTCTGCCTGCCCTCCCTTTATGCTTCTGGGTAGGAGAGGGCATGTTTAGTTTTCTGCTTACTCTATTCCCTTTTGTACTTGCTCATTTGCTAGGTGCATAAAGGAGAGGAGGTCACTTGTGCACATGGGATAAAGAGGTATTATGAATTCTAAAGTGTTTGCTTTATTGGGAAAAGCACACTTGAGCAGGAAGGCGCAGGAACATAATGTGTGAATTTTTAATGAATGCTGTGCCAAGTGTTTGTGCATTTTTTTTTTCTACCTGTAGCAGCTTTATTCATTTGGGAGAGTACTGCCTACAAGATATTCTTTAGTAGTATGCTGGCTGCTGTTTAGTTTTAATAAATTAAATCCTTTATATCAATGTAATATTCTTTAGACAAGCACTTCCAAAACAGATTAGAAATGAACTTAAGGGGATTAAAAGCTTCTCTTGCTAAAAACAATGTTTCAGATGGGAAATCCACTTATTTATGTCACTTTCAGTGGAGTACATTTGTCTTTAATATGTTGCTACTGCTAAAGAAAGCGGTGCTTTGCCCATGACTGCAGCCTGTCTGCTCTGCTTTACATACGCAGCAATGTTTATTTTCTTCAGTACAGTAAGTCGCTTTGGGAAAGATTGATGGCTTCCCATAAAACTGCGAGCAACCATTTTCTTTGTTATTTAGAGAAAACAAAAGATTTAATGGAGCTAGAGTTTTAAATAGCGTTAGTCTCTGTAAAATGGGAAACCGTGAGAGTGGAGCATGTGAGCAGAGAGAAAAGTCTGCTTTGATTTTCCCTTGCTGGCTTGTAGCAGGCCGAGCACATCTTTGGGAAGGTTCTCGTTATCTGTGAAATCCTGGACATCTTGGGAGCAGCCTGGTCGCACTCAGGGCTGAGCAGCAGGCCCGGGGAGAAAAAATCAGCTCACAGGAAACGGCCTGACCCTTATCCAGCTTATCTGGTTCCGTATTAAACGTTTGTCCCAGCACGTGGTTCAGTGACGTGCTGAGCCTGATGTTTGGGTCACTGGTACACCTCAAAATTTCCTGAACGTGCTGCAGAGACCCGGCTTGGTGTACCTGCTGTGCAGCACCCAGGCTGGTCGTCTGGTGGGGAATGGGCAGCAAGAAGGCCAAGGTATCTGAGTACTCTGACACCTTTAGGACTGTATTTTAGCCCAGTGGTGGTTGTCCCCAAAACAGCCTGCTAACTCTGCTGGCAACCTGAGCTTTCAGTTCATCTCCTGGGGCATGAAATGCCCCATTTGGGAGCGTGTTCCCCTGAGAGCTGAGTGCAGGGAGGTCGGAGCAGGTGCCAGGACGCAGCTCACCGACAGCTCAGTTACAGTCTGTGGAGATGTAATTATTTAATTGCATTGCAGGTGACTTCATCGGGGGAGAGGTTCAACCCTCTCAGCACACAAAGTGCACCTTGGTAGCTGTGTCCCTGACACAAAACTGAATTTTGTTAGTTCAAGCACACCTCGCCCCATCATCATTTAAAACTGTTTCAGAATAACTTCTGTGCCATCATGCTGCACTATTCTGTGAGGTATTATTTATTTAAATGGCTTCCAAGTGAGTTATCTCCCAGTGCCTGGTTATAAGAAGATCATTTCCCATAGGGATTTCAGGCCACTGATGCTCCAGGCTCCCCTGCCTGGTTTCAGTCGCTGTTCACCCACTGCTCCTGACCCCTTCCTGCGCCAAAAAAATGATGCCCAGCTTTAACTGGGGCACATCTGATAAAGCGGGGGATAACTTTTCAAAGCAGTGCTCCAGGATTGAGATGTTTGATGACTCTGGGATTCAATAGAGCCCTACACTGAGGCTTTGTATCAGCCTCGTATTCCTAAGGCTGTACGAGACCAGGCAGCTTGGCAGAAATTAAACCACTATCTTCATTTTATCTTATTTTGTGCCATTTTGTTGTCTGAAGTCAGATTTTACTCCTCTCCCCCCAAATATTTTTTTTTTTGGTGGTCTTAGCATTTATCAGACTTCTAAATCCTTACATATTGCTCGTGATAAGAGGATAACTTCACCACTGGTTTCACAGTGGAAAAGGTAGGTTCATTTTCTGCCAAATAACGATGGGCTCTCCTGTCTCCTCCAGTGTGCACTGGGGATAAAACGTATACATTGCTACAGTGCTGAGCTGAAAAAGAAGAAAACTTATCATTCAAGTAAAAAAATTATATAATTAGGATCAGGGCTGGAATCTCACTGGGAAATGTGGTGTAAAAATGCTTCTCATTTTAAATTAAGCTTTCAATGGCAAGTGCTTGGCTTTCAGCAACTCCTCTGAAACTCTTTTAATTGAAGTTCCATGAAAATCTGGGGAGTTCAGCTCAAGTTCACCTCCCAAACCCATCCTGATTTCATTAAAGATCTGATTTTTTTTATTTGCCAATAAAATATATATGTGTGTGTGTGTGTAAATCAGTATCTGTTCCATAACTGTTTTTTTTTAATTTCTTTTTTTTGTTTGTTTGTTTAAAGGAACAGTTTCCCTTCTCTTTATGACCTCTGCTCCCTCCATCTAATGAGAGGTGGGAGGAACAACCCCCAGCAGATCCTTCCTGTCCCCCACCCTAGGTTGGGATTTGGGGCTCAGGACACGCTTTCTTGTTGCTTCCCCCATCTGCCTCGTGCTCTGCATTGGTGTGGCAACCTCTGTGCTGGTAGAGCCAGTATCAGACATGATCAGGTCATCCTGGCCTGGTGAAGGCCAGCACGGTCCAGCCCTCGTGTTCCCATGGCAGATGTGGTACGAGCAGGAGACGGGGCTGAGTGTGCCTTGGTCAGGCTCCTGGTGTGGCCATTTTGTCTGTGCCTTGCAATTTTCTTTGCCTGTCTCTAGGACCCAACAAAGGTCCCGATTACTCAGAAGGATCTTGCTCTGGGCTTACATCTGGACAGTGAGGTTAGGATTTTTGTTCTTTCATCCCTTTCCCAAGTTTTGTCCCGCTTCCAGCTGCAGGGGCCAGATATGCCTGTGAGCAAGGGGCTGAGTGCTGCACACAGCTGGCTGTACCCAGGCTCCGTATCCCTTCGCTTCACCTGCCAGCTAGTAAGAAAAGCCTTCAGCAATGACATCCATGTGCCCAGAGTTTTCTACTTATCTGGGGTGGCATTGGAGCCCCCCGTGGTGCCTCCTATCCCCAGCCGTGCTCACTCCAGCTCCTGCAGAAGCAGTGGGCACTGAAGGCTCCCCCAGGACCAGATGGGAGGGCTCTTGGGAGCTGTCTGAGGCCCCGCTTCTGTGCCGTGTACGAGGCGAGACGAAAATGTGCTGGAAATGCTGTAAATCTGCCTTCCCCAAGGCAGAGATTGGCAATACGCTCGAGTCCTGCATCAGCCCAGAATGCAGCAGCACGCCAACGAATATAAGCACAGCTCTTCTGTTAATTATTCAGTCATTCAGGTATCCAATTTTGGGTTTTGTCCCGCTCCTAGGCTAACACGTTTCTTCTACTATTTTATTCTCTCATGACTGCAGGTACTACCTGTGCCACAGCCTCCCCCATGAGCCCCGCACGTCGCTATCTGCAGTTTTAGGGAATCAGATCTCAGTGTTTCTGATCAGGGTCCAGCTGGAACCACACATCTTTGTTTCATGTATTTAATATACTCAAAGTGCACTAAATGACAGTTTATAATATCATTATCAACAGTTAAAGACATTATAACTTCAAGAAATGAAAAGAAAGTGCAGCCATATGTGGAAATGCTTTATTTTGTGCACTTTTAACCCTCGCAATAGCTCAGCTGTGAAAACGGGGACAGCAATGCGAGGCAGGAAAAAAAAATTCAATGTCTGCAAAATCATTTTTCAGTTTTCCCTGCGCTGTTGTCATGAAAGAGCGCTGCACTATTTGGATGGTAAATAACAACCGAGGACTAATTTATTTTTCTTCATAAAATTATTTCTTGAATTGGATTCAAATGTGTTCCTTATTACACGGTTTGATAATTCAGTGATGCTTTCCCCCCATAACATACGAGCTGATTTAAACCTTCATTCCATACAGCCTCGGGCTTATTAAGAACAGTGTGGACTGAGTATGGATTAGGTTTAAAAGTAATAAAAAAGTAGACCTGTTGGTTAGGTGAAAAATTCACTATCAGATTCCTGAGTGCAGCTTTCTTTTCATGTGCAAACTGCATTAAATGAGGCATTTAATTCAACAAATCCATAGTTCTGATCCACCAGAAATAGAGACTGGGTTAGTTCAATTTGTAACAAACGATCTCCATATGATCAAAGTCCTGAGAGCTGATTCCAACATACTGCTTAAATTAGTCTAACACCGAAGTGTTTGGCTCTGGGACAATATTTGGAATGTCTTACCAGAAGAAAAATTCCTCCGCACACATGGTTCCAATATCGGGGAATGCCAACCTTGCTTTTTAATGGGCTGACAGGGAGCCTCCGTGCTAACTTTCTGACTCCAAAAAGTTCTTGTGCTGTCACCCGCAAAACAGCTTGGATAATTTTTCCTTGGCTTCCTTATTAAAGCCTGAATGAAGGGATTGTGTGGCTTTCTTAATGTCACTTGGTCTGCTTGCCATAAATTCAAGCACTCATGATGAAAGCTCCACTTATATTTCGCTGGGAAATGGAATCAAGGAGAATGCACCCTCGTTCACAATAAATAACTAAAGTTGAGTTATTAAGTGTATTTCATATACCAGCGCCTTATTACATCAGCAGTTTAGATAATGGCTTCTTAAAAATATTTCTCCACTGAAACCCATGAAGAGTGGGTTGCACATAGGCATCCCTGTGCGCGGAAAGCAAACCAGCCGGCTGCGGCAATAACTTCGGCCTATATTAACAAATAGTGAATATTTACATTTTTACATGCTGCTGTCTGTTCAAATTAAGCAACCATTGTGCTAGCGGCAGCGAGCGGAGAGCGCTGTGTTGGCTTGAGCCCCGACACAGAGCCCAGGGCTGGGCCGGGGCTTGCTGCGGGCAGGGGGACGCAAGCTGCTTGCTCCCGAGCCCCACCAGCCCTGGCCCTGAAGCAACCAACAACATTTTCAAAGGCCACTGCTGGATTTCCTCTCACTTTTTTTTTATTTTTATTTTTTTATGGACCATCTTAAGGTGAAATTTGTTGCTGTAATTAAGCCAGAAGGGTGCCAGGTACCTATGCACGTACCGTGAATGCGCACGTCGTTCTTTACATTTTTACACTGTTATTATACACGCAGTGGGCTGTAATAAATTGGTGTTCACCCAGGAACAGACAGGACTGACAGTGAGTAAATGCCCCGATTAGCATGTTATTGTGACAACTTTGCAGCACCCCCTGCTTGGTTACCATACATTTTGGATGCCGATGAGATTATTTTTAAGTCTGGGCTAAGCATCGCTTGGTATTTCATGGCAAATGGAAGAGGAGAAGGAGGCAGAATGAAGGATGAAAGGTTGGCTACTCAGAAATTCAGCAAACCCACTGTTTTCATGGTAACTCTTCTGAACAGGTGACTAAGTAAGCCAATTAAACAGACTTTAAGAACAAATTATGATAGTAATCCATTGTCTGGGATCATTGAAATGCGCTGGGTGGAATCTGTTCCCCAGAGCTGCCTGAATAATGAAAATCTATTTTGGTGTAATTTTATCATTTTCCTATCTTCATTAAATGTTCAGAGAAGGAGCTCTCTCCTTTTTTTTTTTTTTTTTTTTTTTTGACTTTTCCTTAGGAGTGAATGGAAGGTGAAGGAGACCAAACATCTTCCACAGTTTATGAAAAACAGCCTTTTTTTTTTCTTTTTAAAATATTAACATGTAAGGACATCTTTTCCTTTAAATAATACACCAGTTTGCTAATGACATTTTATAACCATTTTAGAGAAGGAAATTTCTAGTATAACTTGAAAACCTTCAATAATATGGTAGACATTAATGAAAAATAAATAAATCTCAAAACGTTTTTGACGGAAACATCTCGATCAACAAAGTGTCTGGCAAGGGCCAGTTAAAAAGTGTGAAACACCAGAGATACCAGCTATGGGCCCTTAGCCCCAGCGGAGGGCTCCAGGGAAGCAGGAGCATCTCTGCAGGGCTGGAGAGAGACCAAGGGAGGGGAGGAGGACACTGTAAACCTTCTGCTTCAACCCTCTTGTCCTCAGCGCTTTGCATTTCACTCGTGTAGGTTTAAGGCCCTGACAGAAAGGCCTTTGGGCTGAAGCTGGTGGTGTCCAACACAAACCAGCTCCTCTGCACAGTCTTGCTCAGGGACATGCTGGAGGTGATTAAAAAATCACACCAACTGACGGGCACCACTATGGATGTGAAGAAGAGGGCAGTGGAACATTTAGGCCGGGGTTTTCCAGACAGCCCGGCACCATCTGGGTCTGATTCTGCCCCCACACAGGACAAAAAATGGGCCACACGACTTGGTCAGTGTTGGAGAATGACAGCCACCACCCATCCCAGGACTGTGCCACACAGACCCCTCCTCGCCTTCCTCTGCCCAAAATGCCAGCAGCGCACCTGCCTCTATCAGCTGCATTGCTGCAGGTTGCTGTGGGTCTCCTTTTATTTTTTTTCCTTTTTAAATCTGGGACAGAAAAGAGTTCTCCAGAATTATTTCAGGCCATCGTACGGTAACGACTCTGTGTTGCCACATAGGGCTGCATGAACCAGTGACCTAGGGAGAAAATAAATTTCATGCAAGCTGAGGGCTGGCAATGGTGAGTGACAGAAGAATGGCACTCCAAAGTGTGTTCAAGAGATTCTGTATTCATTTAAGAAATGTGCCTGTTTAGCCAATTTATTCATTTGACAAGTTCCTTTTTAACCATCTTAATTCACCATTTAGCCTACGATGGCCTTCATTAGTTTATTAGATATTCAGCGAAAGAGATTTTTTTAGCATAAATACAGTTCCAGAGAGGATTACTGCACAGGGAATCTATTCTTTTAGCCTCCTTATTCGGATATCAAGTATTTGTTGAAATGGTCTCATATTTACTTAGTCCCTTAATGAAGTCTAGAAAAGCTTTTCTGCAAAGGGAATATTGTTTTGTCAAAATTAGCTTACTTAGTTTTCAAAGTCATCTCAGAACAAAGATTTCAAAGATACTGCGCCAGCCTAATATTTACTTTTTACACCGTACAGTAGTTTAGACTTGCCAGGAAAAGTGCACTTGCTTTTTTTGTGTTGTTTTGTTTAAATTTCTGTTTCTAGTTGTGAGATATATATGTCATTTCTAGGGGTATGGAACTAATTGAGGAATATGTCCTGCCCTTGTTGAGGTGAACAGGGCAGATAAATAAAAACTCCATTGGACATAAATCTCCTCCACTAACATCAAAGAAACAGGATCCTGCTAAGTGTATTTGTATAATGCAGTAATTTATGCAAAAAGCAGCTTTTGTCAGCAATGCAACAAAGCAGCTTTGATAAATGTCCCCTAATTTATTGTCATGTATCTCAAATCAAAGTAAAACATTTACAGCCTGCACACTGAAGGAACCCAGGCCCAGGGCACTTAAAGGGTTTCTCTCCCTCTCCATCTCCCCCCTCTTTTTTTTAAAAGTACAAAAAGCTAAGTTGGGCAAAAGGTTAAAAAGGCTCTGTTTTGAATGCTAAGTACTTTATACAAATTACGGGAAAAATATTAACGGAGCTGCTTAAAGAATGAGAGAAAAGCCTGTACAAATTCGGATTAAAAAATCTGCTTAGCTTTTCTCTTATGGGTGATGTTTAACAAATCATAATGCAGACACTAACTGTGTTTTACAGGGACAATCCCAGCATCCCACGTTCTGAAAAAGGAGTAAAACAGTGACTGGAAAAGGTAAGTGTTTGGCTCCAGTGCTTTGCTGCCCATCCCTCCTACCAGGCCTTTCCCTTGCGGGGCGCACTTTAAGTCAGCTCAAACGTGAGATCTTTGGGGGAAGTGTTATCACTGGCCCTGGCAGGGAGTTGGAAACTGGACCATAGAGGGGGAGAAGGCCAAAGAGTCAAAAGCTGTATCCCCCTGAAGTGCCGCTGTTGTTTCCACGCTGCAGAAACTCGTTGGCTCAAGCGTCTCCCAACTTCTTGGCAGAATAGCCGTACCTACAGACCCAGTCCCAAGAGTGCCATTTTGTAATTAAAGAGCCTCATTAAGTGGTGTGACTGATAAGGCGCAGTCTGAAGTGGGGTGGCCGTGATGCAGGGGAGCACTTGGGAGCCCCTGTGTCTGGGCAGGGCGCCTCAGGCCTGGCCTCCGTCAGACGGTGCCGCCAGGAGCATGCCCCCCAGCGCCACGGCCCTCATGGGCGACGCGCGCATCCCACCTGGCTGCTGCAGGTCGGGCGGCCTCAGGGCGGCCACGTTTGTGTCCCTAGGCCGGGAGGTAACAGGGAGCAGGCCTACGGGGCGAGAGGGTGGGAAGAGAGGAGATGGGATTGACGTGTGGGCATGGCCTCTAGCAGTAGGTCCGGCCATGGCGAAGGGGCAGAGGGCACCCTGTGGCCCATGTCTGGAGACAAAACTGGGCACAATCCTCCCCGGGGATCGACATGTTGTCCATCAGCTCTCCTCTGAGCATGCGGGGAGCTCGCTCAGGGAAGGCCTGAAGTCAGCTCATGGCAGGGAGACTGCCGAACGCCCAGCAGACAATAAATTAAAACTACGTGGGCTTTTCAGTCACCCACACTGCCTCCCAGTTAAAAAGACCCAAAATGATACGGCTGCTCCTCGAGCCTCTTTGATATTTAGGGGGAGCGATAAATTCCGCTCTGTTTCAGCAGAGATCTTGTGCAGCTCCACATGTCAGATTGCTTCAGAAGTAGACAGCATTTCTATGTTTTTTACTTAGAAAGCTCTGTTTATAATAAACATACAGCTTCAGGAGTATAATATCCTTTGAGTGGAGTTGTTTCAAAGTGTTTTACAACCCATCTGGTAGACTGACTCGAACCATTAGGCATGTTCTTGGAGAAAATGCTTTATTCACACAGATAGTAGTATGTTTCTGGTATTGCAAACCAGGAGAATGAAACTTTGCAAATCCGGGCCTGCTGCACCATAAAACAGAGACATGAGTTCACTGAGAAAGTGAGAAGGAGACATTAAAAAAAAAAAAAAGGGAAAAAAAAAAAGGAAAAAAAGCAGTTTTATTTTCTTTGTGTAGCAGTTGTGCCTGCTGGGAATGGAGTCTGCCTCACGCCAGTGCCACGACTCCTGAGAGGCCAAGTCATCGGCACGTGGAGCCCTCACTGCAAATCCCCATGCCTGTCCATCTGTAATGCTGGTCTTAAGACACATTCAGATGGTAAGTCATTAAGTTAGTGTCATAATTACTAGGGTTATCATTAAAATTTTATAAAAAGGATTCTACAGCCACAATCAGTGAAAGGAGAGCTTTGCACTTAGCAAAGCCAATCACAGGTGCTATGTCTGAACCACAGGAACACCTTCGGCAGCTGCAAGGCCCGAGGGGCATTCTGCAGGAACATGTGGGTTGTGTAAATATATTTATATATATATATATATATATATATGTGTGTCTCTCTGTATGTATATACACACACATGCATAAGTGTAAATAGTTATACATGCATATATGTGGGCAGAGCAAATTATGTGTACGTACCTGTACAAACATATGTATAAATATATATGTATAGTCTCTATATAGACATATACATACACATAAGTCTACATCCATATAGAAGGAGCTAGAGCTATATACTGACAAATTGTGTGTGTGTGTGTGTGTGTGTGTGTGTCATATGACATGTCCACATACCTGTATATAAAGATGTGTATGTGTGTGTATAGCCATGTATACCCTTATCTATGTATCTGCCAGTGTATCTGACCACTGCCTGCATCCCTTCCACTGATGCTACAGCAAAGATGAAGGCTCCAATTGGGGGAGTGCTGGGGTGGAAATGCCTCTGTGCCCACTCAGTATTTGGGAGCTGCAACAGCCTCTTTATTTTAAAATGAAACCTGCGAGGTCTAATGTGAAGCCACGCTGGCTGCTGGTCAGTTGTCCTGGCTGTCAAGGCAGGGCATCCCTGGGAAGCTGGCAGCATGCTGATGGCAAGAGTAGCTCACCACAGCACTGAGGGGCCTGTGGCAGTGCCACGGCTCAGGCCCTACCTGAGCAGAGCAGCCGGCAGTGGAGTGGACAACAAAGAGATGGTGAGAGGCGCAAGGCGGGTAGTGGTGAGCCCTGCCTGCTGCAGGAGCCTGCCGGGCTGCGATGGAGAGCCACTGGAGGCTAGCACACAGGAGGGAGCTGGCTGGGGCCCACATCTGGCCAGGATGCCAGAGAGGTCACGGGAGAGCCTCAAATTAAAGTATTTAAAATAAAGTTAGAGAATGCGTACATGAAAAAGCGGCACAATCAGCACAGCTTTTTGGCAGGCCTGTCACGTCCAAGTCAGCGTCCTGCAGGTACCAGAGACGCTGCTCAGGTGCAGCACTGGGGTTCGCAGCACAAGGGACTTGCACTTTGCCTGCAACATGCTGCTGACATTTTATAGGTCTAATGAGATAGGTGCTAGTGCGAACACACCCAGTGCCCTCAGACCCTCAGACAGTTCTCCTGGATCCATTTTTCCTTTTTTTTTTTTTTTTTTTTTTTTTTTTTTTTTTTTTTTTTTATCGATGGGGCTTTGTGATGAAATTTTATCCTGATATGTTTAAAGCAGAGACAGCTGTGAGTAGCTGTTAAATAGACACAAACAAGAGCTCGGGCCAAAATATGCATGTTCAACACAGCTCTTTAGCTATAAGTTGTGCTACGAGACCACAAAAATGAAGAAACTAAAACATATTAATTGCTTGAAATGGAAACACTCTCTTTTTAAAGTCAGGCACTCTTTTTAAATATCTTATTTAAGTGGCGCATTGATTTCTAAGTCGCTGAAGCCCCTTTATCTCAGTGCACTTATTTTGTGAGTGGTACGTTTTGACACATGGTTTTGGTTTATTATGTAACGCTTCAATAAATAAATGTAAATTACCAATAATGATCTGTATAATCTGAAACATAACAAAAATCAATCTTTTTTCATGTAAATAGATGGAGAACTTTTTTGTTGTTGTTGTTTCTTTGTCTCATTTTGCAAATTACTCTGTCTGACACAGGTACACGTTTCAAAGAACTTCACATTCAGTGTGAGCAGGACAAAAAAAAAAAACACAACAAAAACAAAGTCCCCCCCCCCATCTTGGGACGTGTCATTAAAACCACATGGATTTTAAATTCTTGTTCTCATACAGAAAATTGCATTAACAGCTTTTTGACCTCAAGACTAAGCCATGTTACATGTGTGAAAGGCCTAGCATCTCTGCTCTGATCCGCAGCACCGCTCCTGTGTACTGAGTAAGTAACTGCAGCCTACTGATGTAATAGCATCCTGCATATATGTCATATTAATGGTATTTTCCAAATAGTAATAGCATTAAAAGACTGTCTACTTTGCTATTGACTTACCCTATTTAGGATAATTTGCCCAGAAAGACTATCCTTGAGCATGTGAACAGCCATATCATTTTATAACACTTAACTTAAAAATATCAAAATCAAAGCAAGCTGACAGTTTGATTCCAGAACTAGTATTTTTCCATTAAAAAAAAAAAAAATCTGTTGTGTTTCTTGAATAATTTATTATCTGGATTTTTGTTGTATTTTCCACATGGAATTGATGAAGAAAAAATACTTTTCTTTTTCTAAAGAAAGTTTGGACGAGCGAAAATTCACACATGGAAAACAAATGAGCATCGGGAAACACTCCTCATAGCTAATGGCTACTTGGTATGTCGCCAGAATTCATACAGATCCTTAAAATCAAGTAAATTATGCCCGTAGTGATAGCTCCCTTTCGCTGGAGTCCCACAACAAGCACCAAATGGTGGAGTGGAGCAGAACTGCCAAATTCCATTTTTCACCTCCCGATTCCTTTCAATTAAGCAGCCTCATTTCCAGCAGAAGGGCCTATGCATATTTTATGGCACCGCGGCGGGGTGCAGCCGTGCGCCTCTCCCGGCTCGCTGCCGTGCGCCAGGCCCCGCTCGCACACCACAGGCCCGAGGTGCTCGGCCCCACTCGCTGCCCGCACGTGCACGCGCCTGCGGCCCAATCCTGCCCACGCCGAGGCCGGGGAGCGGCGGGGGGCTTTGAAGGCAGGGTTTGGCCTGCAGGAGATAAACAAGCGGCAGAGGGGAGTGCAGTCAGGCGCGCGTGCGCGCACACACACACACAGACACAGACACATCTTCCTTAGGCAGCCTGCTGAAGACTCAGGCCATGCAAAGAAAATCATCACGAAACGGACGCGTTCCTCTGGTGGTCTGCTCGTTTGATAAGGGATCGCACACGTTCAAATCGCTGGCGAACGTGGAGGTTAAGAAACCTGCTGCTCAGTTAAACAACTGGTGAATTTGTGCTAGAAAAATTAGGATGGATTATACCAATATCAGTTAAGACTGCAATAAATATTTATAAACAATCTTCCTTGCAAAACACATCTCTATCATTCATTTCCCTGCGATGAAAAATCTGGAACAATGGAACTAATGACAACATTGTTCCAAAGTTAAATAGTATATCTAATAAAGAAAACACTAAAATGAGCCAAATTCCTTATGAATACAACAGCGAAGCAATTAAAATAAATGTGATTTTCCAGATCAAAACTTCTGGCTGTTAATTGCTATATGGCACCTATCCTAGTCATATGAGTTTCCCTTGCAGCTGTTTTTATTTCATGATCCATGCTGAACTCCCCGGAGCCCAGGCCTGGGCGCTGACACGGAGACAGCCCGCCCGAGCACCGGGATCGCTGCTGCCGGGCGGCCGCAGTGCCTGTGGATGCCCTCTCAGGACAGGCCTTGGAGGAGCGGCTCTCACCATTTCATTTCGTTGGCCATGTGCTTCCAATGCAGAAGCTGTGTTGCCTGCTGCACCTCCTTTTAAATCCCAGGATGACTTTTTTTTGGGGAGAAGTAAGAAGAGGCTATCCATCATGTGCTCTTTCCTAATAGTGGTACCGTGCTTCTAATGCTCTACACCTGACTGCTTCTCTCACTTTTTTTTTTTTTTTTTTTTTTGCAATTTATGCCCTGCCTGAGTGCAGCAGCCATGGATAGGGGGCTGCAGCCTCGGCAGGGCCAGGGCTCTTTAACCCACCTCACGTCACCCCCAGAGCTCAAACCACATGCTGGAAATCTGGCACACTCCAGCCAGCTCAGTTGAAGCTGTATTTTAGTATCTGTGGGTTATTAATGAGATTAAAGAATGCCGTTACAGGGAATGACAACTGCAGTTTGTCCAACATTAAGCAGATATTGGCATCCTTAGGTGCGAGTCGGGAGGCAGTGATCTCAGATATTGAATGAGCTAAAGCCATGAGCAATATGATATTGATTAGACAATGGGTATTGTATTTACCCACATAGCTTTATTGGGTGAGGCTCAATGTGATGTGTTTTTATTTGGGAAACTTAAGGAAGATAATTAAAAATGTTGTAAGCAGAGCCCAACAGCCTTCGTGCTTTGCTTTTTAAAGGCTGCAGATGTCCTGTCTTCTTTCTTTAAAACTGCATGCGCTCCCTCTCCACCTTCCAAAAGATCAAGGGTAATAATAACAACAATAATAATACAGTGTCCTGGAATTTTTCTACATGCCTCAAGAGAACTTTAATTTTTTCCAGAAACTGTTTTCTGATAACAGCCGCCTCTTGGACTTTTCCTGTTACCCAGTATGGATTTCCAGTGCTATTGAGGCCAAGTAAAAATGGTGTATTTGGATATCAGGCCTTTCATGTCGAAAACACCTCTCCTGCTAAACAAAGCCTTGTAGAGGAGAACAAAGCCAGTGCCTGGGGTTGGACTGCCCTCCGAGGAAGGAGCACCATGGCACAGAAAGCAGGGGTGTTGGGAGCAGCTTTCCCCACTGCTGCCACCATGGAGCAGCGAGCCTGGTGGTACCAGCGGCCTCACAGGGGAGGAGAGAGGCGTAGAGATCTTCCATGTTCATTTTTTAATTTTTGAGCACTGCTGAGAAGCTGGTCAATCCCAGAGTCATCCAGAGAGAAGGCCTGGAGCTTAGGTAATGCTTTGTACTTCACACATCCATAATGGGCACACACGTTATGTCTCTGGTACTGCAGACTGCAGGCCAGCCTCCATGCAGGAGGCCAGCCCTTGCTGCCCTCAGCCCTGCCTCCCTGAGGCTGCCACGCCATGAAGTGCGCTGGGCAGCCCCGACCCGATGGGCAGGGAGTGCCACGAACCGTGGGCACCCCCAGCACACGATGATGGGGGAATGTCTTTGGGATCCTCACACCCAGCGGTATCTCCACCCAGCAGTCCGAAGCACCCCCAGTGAGCACGTCCTGCCAGCCTGTTTTGCTGTTTCTCCCATCGATTGCATTCCCTTTCCCCGAGGCCTTTTTTTTTCCTTTTTTTTTTCTTTCTTTTTTTTTTTTTTTAAATTGTATTCCCACAGCAATACCACAGTTGCCAGCCCAGCATCACGTTCCTGCCTTTCATCAGAAGGCTGACTCACAGCATCTTTTAGTTTGGGCTCACTTTTTTTTCCATGGTTCCTTGGCCCAAGCAGCTGCGTGCAGGCGCTCAGCCCAGGGCTGA
This sequence comes from Cygnus olor, assembly GCF_009769625.2. Classification (NCBI taxonomy): domain Eukaryota; kingdom Metazoa; phylum Chordata; class Aves; order Anseriformes; family Anatidae; genus Cygnus; species Cygnus olor. The sequence continues at coordinate 15,753,524 of NC_049180.1, read as the reverse complement.
AACCAGCCATGCATTTTCGCCATCCTCCTTGCCCCCGGGAAGCTTACCGTAATGAGGCTGTTTAACCTGAGGTGTCACAGCTTAGCATTTCTCCTCCCTCCATGGGTGGCTGCTGCTCTAATTCCTCAGGCTTCTGGCCATGGGGCTTTTAATATTTTCCTCTAGTTTGGTCCACCTTCGGTGCACCAGAGCTGCTGCCGGCCCCAGTCCCATTGGGAAGGCAGCTTCTTGCAGCCGCCGCTGCCTCCTCCGCTCTCCAACCTGATGCTTTCCAGCTCCGGGCTTTGCAAGGGGAGGCAGAGGCAGCGTGTGCCGAGCCTCCATCTGCACCACATCATGGGAATACAAAATGGCACCGAGTCCTACTTCTCCTCATTAGATGTGGGCAAACTTGGCTGGAGCGCAAGTGCGAAAGCTCATCTTTCTTCAGCTGCTTGTAATTCGGGCTTGAGCAAGAGCATTATTTGGGGCTTAAGTCAGTCTTCTAAGTAGGTCACAATTCTTCGCCTAGACCCAAATTCCTGCCTGTGACTTCTCAGAAGCATGGATCCTTACGGTCTCTGGATTTGTGAAACACCTCAGGTGCCCTCTTATCAGCTTCATCAGCTCCTCAAATGAATCCACAAAACAAACAGTCACTAACTTGCTGCCTGCTTAGGGTTCGGACTTGGAAAAATTTCTCTGCCTTGGGTGGCAGCCATTTCTCTGTCTCATTTGCATGGCTGATTTTCCCATTTTAGTGATATTCCACTACTAGCCCTGTAAAAAGGTAAAAGGACACATCCTGCAACTCCTATGATCATTGCCTCAATGGGAGGACAAAACGCGATGAAGATGGCCAGGAAGCTCCAGCCCATATGGAGTTGGCTGTCTGAAACAGATGCAGTGCAGTCTGTAATATAAAATGGAATTCATTTTAGTGGCGCAGAGACCGATTCCCCAAATCATCACAGCATGTGTTAGACATTAGTCCTAGTCTTTAGTGTAGCACTATAAGGGGTTCAGACACACCCGGTGATAAAATGAGGAGAAAAGGGAAGGGAAGGGAAGGGAAGGGAAGGGAAGGGAAGGGAAGGGAAGGGAAGGGAAGGGAAGGGAAGGGAAGGGAAGGGAAGGGAAGGGAAGGGAAGGAAGGGAAGGGAAGGGAAGGGAAGGGAAGGGAAGGGAAGGGAAGGGAAGGGAAGGGAAGGGAAGGGAAGGGAAGGGAAGGGAAGGGAAGGGAAGGGAAGGGAAGGGAAGGGAAGGGAAGGGAAGGGAAGGGAAGGGAAGGGAAGGGAAGGGAAGGGAAGGGAAGGGAAGGGAAGGGAAGGGAAGGGAAGGGAAGGGAAGGGAAGGGAAGGGAAGGGAGCACAATGCAACACCAAACAATATAACATGGCACAATGCAAGGATGGTTTAGAGCTTTTCGCTCACCGCTTTGGCTTTCTGGTAGTTCTGCAGAACACGTCTGCATGCCTACAGCAGCTCGCAGCCCTGTGTCTGAAAATTACCGTAATTTTCTTTTTTCAAGCATGTAGGAAGAAAGAAGTTTTACCTCCCCGCCAGTGGAGGGATGAGTCTAGACTTTAACAACATGAATGGGAAACATGACCCAAGCAAACGCCATATTGCTCACTAGAGGAGGAGACTTGGATGTATGTGTGGTTTTAACACTCATTTGGCCAAGGGAAATCATCCATTGTGGTGGGTAGTACTCATTAGCAGCCAGATATTGGGGCATTTCTCTGCATCACACTTCCAGATGGTTTGTTTTTTTTTTTTTTCCCCCTTGATTGCAACTTTGGTGTGCAGTGGTGGAATGCTGGAGCTGGATCAGAGCTTGGTTCTGTGGTCACCTTTGTATCACTGAAATGAGTTGAAGTGCTATTTTACAATGGATTACAGGATGCCCGCAGCTTTTATGTTTTATTTTTGTTTCTGTGAGGTTATTTTTCACTTCCTCTTCTGAATAAAAAGAAAACAAAATGTTAAATGTCTAATTGAATGGACTGTTGGAAAAGGTGCATAGAAAGGTCTAGCATGTGAACTTCTGTGAAGCAAATGCCTTTGTTTCCAAACAGGCTAGTGATAGCAAATATTTATTGACATTTTCCTTCCATACGGGCGTTAACAATTATAATTTGCTAGTACGTACCTCATGAGTACTTTCAGGTTTTGAACAGAACATCTGTTGGTCAAAGATGAAAAAAAAATGTTGAAAAAAAAATCTATTTTTCCAGGGTTATGAATCTAACAGCATCACAGATTATCGCTAGGAAAACAGTTCAAAAGCCTGAACTTGCACTTATGGAAAAAGGAACACAGATAGAGGAAACAGATAAATATGCGTCGTGTTGGTAGGCTTTGTTTTCTGAAATGATATATTGTTCCGGAGAAGCGGTTAACAAACAAATTATTGTCTGTGTCCAGTACAGCCAGATCTTTGGTTCCACCGAACAGATGTTAAGGTGAAGCAGATTAAAGCTTAATTCACAATAGGGCTGCACCACAGGAAAGGTGCCCTAAGTTTATCTATTGTTAAATAATATAATTTATCGTCTTAGAGGGCTACAGAGCAATTGCTGTTCCTTTTCTACTTTTTGAACAAAGATTTATAACATAGATAATCCCCAATTTTAGATATTTGCTGCAGGTTATATTTGAAAGAATTTCCCAAAAGACTGATAACCCCTTTTTTTCCTTAACCACAGTCAAACCAGTGAACTAATATGATGCCTCCTTCAAATAAATGTATTTGCTGCCTCTGTGCATGATAAGTTTTCATTTCGTCTATGATCAGCTGACAGTATGCAAGTTTGCAGATACCAGTAATTGAATACAGATAACCTTGGTTGTTGACCTATGCAGAGCCATGGCTGTCTAGTTTCCATTGTTTCTGTTTTTGCTAGTTGACACAAAACTGATGTGGGCTGAATTTATATATTAGCCATCCATTATAGTGGGAATTGCTTATCGTTGTGGATGGATATTGCAAGAAGTTTCTATTTATTTAACCTAATAAGATGGCAGAAATGAACCTGATTGGGTCCATTCAGGAGCAGAATTAACCCTTATCAGCCCAGTTAATTTCTGCATGGATAACAGGGCATGTAAAGGATGCCTGCCTTACTTCTATTTTTTACATATTAATTTTATTTTCAGTTAGAGGGATTATATCAACTGGCAAAGAATCCGTGCAGTATTGAGAAAGTGAAGTTGAGGGTTGCAAAAGAGTGAAGCAGTGCAGGATATCCAAATCCTCTTGGCTTCTGACCGCAGCAGACAACGGTTCTCCTAGACCTCATTGAAAGCTGTGCCTGAAAAGACTATGAGGTAGTTTGCCCAGTGATGACAAGGGCAGTGGCAACACAGTCCCTGTGAGAACCACATCCTATAGGGCTCACAGCGTGGGCTTTGGATCATGTACTGGGAGCTGCTCCTCTGCAGGTGCAGCCGTCTCAAAGCTCCTGTACCTTGCAGCCAGATGGAGGTGCCTTTGGTTGCTTGTTTGTGGCCTGCTTGGTTTCAACTTCACCATGGCCACATATAATCGTGCAAACTTCCAGTTACCTGTGAGGTTATGTAGATCCAGAATTAAAAGCCAGGTTTACAACTACAGCGTGAATATTGTAAATTGCTTACACAGAAGGTCCTGTGAGGGTGAGGGATGAAGGTCCTCTGTCACCGCCTATGATCCATTGGCTGGGGAAGAGCAGCAACAAAACCAGAGTCTCATTTCTTCTTTTCGCTATTAAAGTGCTGTTCAAATTCTGACCTTGATGGCAAATCTTCAAGGCAGATAATTGCTCGGTTGTTGGTAGTATGGGTGGCTTTTTTCCCGACAGAGAGGAACAGAAGAACTCCTGCGTGATGTCCCGGGGAGGGGGCACTGAGTCACTGAGTTTTTCAGAGAAAGTGGCCATGAGATGCGGGCTCCTGACCAGGCACTTGAGTCCTTTGCAGAGTCTTTCTGCACCAGCCATTCAGGCCTCGCTAATGTTATGCACCAGGACTCACACAAGGTTTGTTCAAGAACATGAAAGCAAAATGGCCAGCTGGAATCCTACTTGCCTTGTGGAATACAGTAAAGCACATGGAAACACAATACTGCTGCTTGTATTGCAATTTCTGCTTTCAGCCCTTTTCAGAGCAGCAAGAGTGAGTTACATGAAGTCCCACTATGGCTGAATTCTGTTTTTGTTAAACTGTGGTGTCAATCAAGTTGGCTAAACTGACCTGTTTTTTTTTTTTTTTTCCCCTGTAAAGGTCCTTTGCAAATACAGTCTTATAAATCTAGGGAGCTATAAAAAGGAAACTTGTGAACATCCTGGTTTTGGCCACCTTTCTGCATTACCTACCTTTACAGACCTGTGCTGGTTATGAGGATGGGTTGATCCGGGACGCTGTGGGAATGCAGCACCCAGTTAAGGTCTCATTTCCCTCTTTTGCATTCCTCTTCTGCCTGCATTTAAGGATGAGAGGTGCCTGGAAATATCAAATACTT
>NC_049180.1:15704041-15744041 GCF_009769625.2 Cygnus olor | reverse complement strand
GCATGGGAAACCAGAAGGCAAGTGTCTATACATTAGAAGAAGGCGTTGACTTGAGTATTTTGACTTTTTTTTTTTGAAGGGAGATTGCTGCTTACAGAATGACTCAATATTTATAACTATCTATCAACCCATAAAGGTATCTGCAGATATGCATGAATACACCTGTATGCAGAATGCAGAGCTTTTTCTGTTTTGAACTTTTTTTATCTAGACCACATTAAAAGATGTTCTCCTAAGGGAAAATGTTTCCTAATTTCTGCTCCATTTCAGGTGAAGACAAATGGAACTTTTTTACTTCAGACAACTGAAGCAAACAAAAAATAAATACACACACACACACATATATATATATATTTGCCAAACTCTGTTTTTTTTTTATGGGACAGGAAACCAAGGAGCCTTATATTACAGCATTCAGAAATTGCTTCTGGATGACAGTACTCTTACTTGCTAAATACATACCTCTGATACAAAATACTGACCTCCTGGAAATGGTTTCACAGAAAGCACGAAGGACACAGAACTGTCTTGCTCAACAGAGTTACAGAAGGGAGGAATCAATAATCCTGGCAGATGGGCATTAGTGGGGCTGGAACGAGCCAGGATGAAACCACCATCACAGAAATGAGTTAAGCTCCTGCAGAAGTAAGTAAAAATAAATGAAATTGTGGGGAGACGGAAGAGGTGGGTGAAAAGGGAGTGAGGGGCTTGATTTAAAATGAGTACTGGGATACAGTAACACCTCTCCAAAGTGCAGGATGAGAGCAGAGGTGCTGCAGGGTGCTCAGGGCAGAGCCTGTGCCCAGACCTGCAGGGCTCCCACACTGGCCCTGCTGGGACCAGTGGGACACTGCACCGTGGACCCTCACCACCTCTGGTGAGCATGTGCCTGTCTTGCGTGTCTCAGAGTGATGGCACATGGAGGAGAAGGAGGAGAGGTGAGGAAAAGATTAAATTTGGGGCAACCTTCAGCCCTGACCTCCTAATTCTACATCCTGTCTTCCCTTGCACCTCATTACTCATTGGGCTGTCGAGCCCGGACTCCAGCCTGCCAAATTAAGGACTGCAAGTTTATTTAAAAGGAAACAAAACAAAAACACACCAGTTTTCCTCATTCTTGGCAGCCACCAGGATGCCTCCCTCCTCAAGACCACACAGGGAGCAGGCAGTGGCACGCTGACAATTAACTTGCCCGTCTGTGTGTGCTGGGAACACCAGGAGGGTTTGGAGGCTGTGGAGCGTTTTTGGGTGCCGACCTGGAGTTAGGCTGTCTTCTGCAAGGCCACTCCGCTCCAAGCCCCGTGGGGATGAGCCCTGTGTCCCTGTCTGCAGGGGTCTGGGTGCCTGCCGGTGCGTGCCTGGGCTTCTCGACAGCTCCCTGTCTGCCCCCAAGGGTCTCCCTGCTTTGCGCTGCTCTTGGGGAGGGATGGGAGGCCCAAGGGGACGGGGATGTGATTTTACTTTCCTTCTGCTTCATCTGAAGGGACAATCAGGCTCTTTTGGGGCTCTCCATCTGTGTTTCACATTCTTTTTTTTTTCAGACTTGTGTTCATGGGTGTAGCCCAGAAGAATTTTCTACTTCTGGTCCAAAATGGGGAAATTCTTAGGCGTAAAATCCAGCTCAGCTGTGACCCGTAAAAGACCTCATACTGCTGATACTGTCAGGCAGTCAAGTTACATGACTTAACTGCAGAAAGTAATGGATATAGTTTTTGTTTGTTTTTAACTCACTAAATATGTTTAAATGTATGAAGGCTCTCAGAATATTTTCAGTCATATTTAAAATTAAAATGTGTGAACATTCACATTTTTTTTCATAGAAATATTTGAATTGATGCAAAACCTTTGCAGTGTCTGTGAAGGCAGGCAAACGCAGCAATGGGACCGCACGATGGATTTTTTGTGTGGGCACGTGAACGTGAAACCACAGGCAGCAAAGTCGCACAGGCAAACATTCAGGTTTCATTGTGAAACCGCGGACACAACTGAAATCTCACTTCTCACACCGTGCAGCTGGGCTTGTGCTAGGATAGCACTGGCCCAGCTGGGGACAGGGGGCAGAAAGGCAGACCTGCAGCACAGCCAGGGGGGAGCAGCTCACTGCCATCCCGAGAACTAGGTTCATGGGTGCCCACTTGAGAAGAGCCGCAGCCCCAGCAATAAGAAGAGCTCATGCCTGCCTGCCAGGGCCTTTAGGAACATTTCTGCCGGGCTTTGTGAGAGCAGGGAGTGCTGCATGGGTGCAAGGTATGTGAAAGGACATGTGGATGTGCTGCGTTGTTGCACTTGGACTTTGTCTACAACTCAGACTAAGGTGCTGCACCTTTTTCTATGAGGAAAAGGTGATATCGTATCACTGATGAGAACAAAATATTTTTAACTATCTCTGCTTGTGCCTTTAATTGTGGGTAGCTCCTAAAAAGGGCTCAGATCAGCATACCTGGACACCAGCACTCACATGTGTATAAATAGGCCCCAACAGAGGATCTAGACACACGGCTGAACCTGGCTGAGGCCCTGGAGGATTCAGACCCCCTAACCCTGGTTGCTATTAAACACCAAAGCAACGTGTAGCTCTTCTCTTGCATCTTTGCCTGTGTTGCACTGCTCAGACCCAGATTGCTGACCTACCTCACCGCAGCTATAGCTGCTCAGGCCCTCGCATGCCTTCAGGCTCTCATTCCAAGAGTGCCTCTGGTGCCAGAGGGTTTTGGCAACTGCTGTAATGTGCATGATTATTTCCATTGAGGAAACCATTGGTGATAACAGTGATGAGGAGGTATGCAGAGTGTAAGCCACAGTTTGCTGAAGGCATGAGACCATTAGGGTATGTAAGGATAAGCTCCTGGTGCTGTTCGAGAGGAAGCAGCTCTGCACATGAAATAATGTCACATTAGTTGGGAAGTGAATATGCTAAACATAGTTTAACCCCTGAGCTGCCCCCTGTGAATAAAATGTTTCCAGAAGCCTTCACAGACTTGGCTTGAGCTAGGTACTCACTCAGCTAATGAAAACATTACAGGCCCTCTGTCCAACCCACCTGATATATTCGCTAAGCCTTACAGCAAAAGGAGATGTGTTTTGGCCACTTTTGTTGCCAAGTTGCCTGATACCAATGTGGATGTTATGAACTCCAGCAGTATTTTAAGTTGCTGAGATCTTAAATTTTATTTTCTTATGCAGCTGCCCAAGCCAGCTTACATGCTGATCAGGATCTGCTGCAGCCTGGGAATAATCTGGCACCAGCTTCTTGTGCAGGCAAGTAAATCCTTCCTGACATCAATGAACTGAAAAATTCTGAGGCCTGGCAGTGACAAAGGGAATAGTGAATGAGAGCAGTATTTCTTTATATTGATCTACCTTTCCTGCTCATCTACTAATAACATTGCCTGTTTACCCTCTGTAATAAGTTGTGATGGGTGTTTATGCGGGTCCTTGCTTTCCAGTTCTCCCAGTAAGTGCCAGTATGCACAAACCAAGAAAGCCCCTAAAACCCCAAGGAACCAGCTAGGGCTACATAAGAAACAAGTGTATTAATACTGTTAAAGCTTGCAATTCCATCTCTTGCCTGACAGATTTAGATGTTGATTTTATGCCTAAGAATTTCCCTGTCCAATATTTAAAGTTTCTTCAACCCAGTCTACCACACAGTGGGGGGCAGACCCCCTGCAAAAGAAGGGAAGAGACAGGACACTGTCACCCCATGGCCCTACTCTGAATTTATGCAGCCACTTGGGGAATCCAGGGAGATGCTGATAGCTTTGTCCCAGTCCCATATCCCTTATCTTAATCTAAATACTGGATTATTTTACAGCCTGAGGAAAGTGCAGAGGGTGAAAAGTGGGTACAAAAAAGGTTTATAAGATGACGGAAAAAATTGTTGAGAACAAGAATTTAAAATCTCCTAGTGCACGTTCACACAACACAGAGAAACTGTGGGACTTAGTGCCCCAGAATGTTGTGGATACTAAAAATGTCCATGGCCTTAAAAAAGTGATAACGTGAGGTAATGGATGAAAAGAAAACATTTATCAAGGGCTACAAAAACCAAAGCAAGATACCAGCTCTGGCTCAGCTAATGAGAGCTGCTGAAGGGAGAAAGCTGGGAAGCTATGGTATGGGGCAGTGGTACATAGGTGTCCTACTGTGGTCTCTTTCCTAAGAGTCTGCTCCTGCTTGAGAAAGAAAAATATCCTTTCTGGAGAGGACATTTGGTCTCATCCTCAAACAGTCAATCTTATTTCAATTTTTAAAAAAAGGCAATGATTCAAAAATAAAAGCACTGATATATGCCTTATTAACAGATCCTGTTCCTGCTTTTCTGATATGGGAAGATGCATGTTGTCCTGATGTTAAGCATACCTTGGAAGTGACCTGTGCTATGCTGCTTAGTGCAGAGTTTTTTTTGCAAGGAACCTTTAAGTTCATACTGAGCCAGTGGGTTGGTACTGCAGCGGGAGCCAGCCAAACAAGCTAGAGGATGTTTTCCATGGAAAAATTCTAAGCTCCAATTTCTGTGTTTGATACCAAGTAATCAAGAAATAGCGCTGCATCAAGACAAAAATCTCTATTAAAAGTTTAAGCTCAGAATCGGATTTTTAAAAAATCCAGGAAAAAATGATTTTCTCAACATTTGAGAAGCCCTGCGTGATGGACACAGCTGTATTGGGCACCTTCAGCAGGACCCAGGTGAGGACCTACTTGTGCTAAGCACAGTACGGATTCACAGCAAGACAGAGAGGCATGCTTTTCTCTGGGCATTGCTTTAGCTAAAAACTCTCCATACCAAAGCATCTACAGGCTGCATGGGCTGAGCCGTGCCCAGGAACCCCGCAGCTGAGGGAGACTGAGCCACCAGTGCCTCCTTAATATTTGTTGCTGGTCCACTGTCTGTGATTACGTCCTCAACCACCAAACCCTCATCCTTGCCATCAAGTGGGCACATTTAAAAATATATATATTTTCTTCAGTTACGGCATTTTTAAACTATTTTTGTAAACTGGTCACAGATGCACAAACTCTACCCACAGAAGTCCTTAGAACAGCATAGCTGGTGAAAAACGGAGGCTGGCTAGGCAAGACAAGAGGTGACTATGCAACACCTACCCCAGCCCTACGCTCATATTTTACCTTTAGGTAGTATGCTGGCACGATAGAGAGTCCTGTGAGAAGGTGAGGCTGTTGCTTCCTCCCTCTTCATGCACCAGGTAAGACCTTGGCCCAAAGAATGTCAACAGGGAAAAATCCAGCGTTTCTCCTACAGCAGTCTTCTCATAGTCCGGATTTGAGTTGGAGCAGGATAGGGAGGCTGAAGACTCATTAAAACCTGAGGCAGAGTGGGAGCCTGCAAAGAGCATAAGTGTATGCCAAGAATAGAGCCAGCAAAGTAAGACAGGCTACATCAAATGCATCCAAGATAATTTGCAAGGATAGGTCTACCAAGGAAAACATACACATTAGTGCAAGCAGAGATTTAGGCGAATCTAAGGAAACTGCCTTAAATACATCACAGTTGCCTTTCCAGTAGCTCACTGTTTTTTCCCCACAGTAGTTTCTCGTGTTTATTTTGGCATTTGTGGGGAAAACATAAATGAGAGCGCTGCTGTGAGAGTGCCCTGCTGTATGGCGTTGAGCTGTTCCAGTACCACAGCAGCTATTTTCCAACAGATTAACATTCAGATACTGGGAGAGTTCATCCAGTTCACATAAATCTGCATAGAAATTTTATTAACTTATAACTTTTTTTCACTTGGTGGGCCACCCACAAAATGAAAACAGATTGCTTCCATTCTCGTAAGATAGAAGAGGCAAAATTTTAAAAAGTCTATAAAAATATATGCCTTGCTGAACAGATGAAAGTGCTAATCTTTCCAACAGTGGCACTTGAGTTCTCAGCCCCTCTAAATAAAAACAACAACTCAATTGTGTCATTACTGGATTCATTTTTTCGTTGTTTGCACTGAGGAGAAACATGCCATCAGAAAAAAAAAAAAAAAAAAAAAAGATGCAAGCAAAATTAAGGCACTGGGTTGGCACTTGGGAGATCTGGTTTCAGTTCCTGGCTCTGTCAAACACTTCCTATGTGACCTTGTAAATGTCACTTTTGAGCATGTAAAACCATCTGGCCTGATCTAGTGAAACATGTATTTAATTTTAAGATGCAAGTAGTTCCACTTCCATCTCACACGCCTAAATTTAAAGACATGTTTACATGCCGTGCTGGTTGGGAGCCACACCGCTCAGCCACTGCCAAGGTAAAGCGAGTTCCCCCTGCTGCCTACAGCGTCCTGACTGCGGAGTGGGGATGAACAGCATTTTGTCTCTTTTGACCCTAACTTTTTCAGGGTAGAGGCAGCCACTCTCCTCGTGTGTTCAGCACAAGCATGGCTGGGTCTCCCACTAAGCACAGGAGTAATGCAAATAATTGGTATCGATAAAAGCCACAAATTCAGTTGCTGGTGTTGTAAATAAAATCTGCATTTAGGCACTGAGACACTGGCCTGATTTTCAGAGTTGCTGAGCAACCAACACTCATCAAGTCAAGATCCCAAGAATGCTTTGTACTTCAAAAAATTTGGTCATTTATTTGAAGGCTAAAAATAGAAATTGAACCCCAATTTCAAGGTTTGAAAATTTGCCTTTGTCTTCAACTATACTCTGATGCTAGGTTCTGTCCCTTGCCCTTGTAACCAGCCATCTCCACAAACCCTAAGTAAAACAGATTCAGAAGTAAAAAAACATCATTTAACCAACCATTTCACTGCTTTTAAATGTAATTAAAAAGACTAGAATTCTACTGAGACATTTAAAATATATGTATATAATATACATATGTGTATACACATGTTTTTAATGTACATGGTATATACAATGTTATTTTATGGCATAGCAGATGTTTCTTAATTCCCTCACACCACACACTGAAGCAAGATTATGCCAGGCTATTTTATTATGAATAATGTGCTTGCTCCATCATTAAGTGGGTTATTAAAGACATAAACAAACTTTTATGCCCTGCTTTTCAACAGCTGCTGGTGGTCCACAAAGTGATAATCCTGCTTTCAGCAAATATTCTTAGGCTTAAAAATAAATAAATAAATAAATACATTACGTAGGGAGCCAGGTTGACTCATGAGTGGGAAGATCATAACTCCGGCATCTCCAGCGCCACGGAGGCAGAAGTGGCATTACTTCTAAGCCAAGCCCAGAGATCGCAGGCTGGAAATGAGATGGCTGCTCCATACATCATTTCTTCCCAGCACCACACAGGAACTCCTATGCTAAGCAAACAAGCCTGACTGGCATTTATTTCAGCAAGGACAGCGGGAGAGCAAAAATTTAAAAACAAATGCTGGCTTTAAATAAACAAATAAACACGTTGCAAAAATACTCTATACATGACAATAGCTGTTTTTTCCTTCCTAATTAATTATGTGGCAGAGGCACGGTTGCAGATCCTGTAACCTCAGCTTTGAAGAAAATCAGCTGAGTAGGTTTTATAACTTCAAACAAAAGGGTAGAACGGGACAATAAAGGTTACGTGGCCATGTTCCGTCATGGGCGTTCTAGCTATTAATTTAAACGGATGTGACCCCTACATGACAAAGCTCCAAAGGTGTACAGGGAAGAGGGTTTATTCTTATAAATAGGACTCATGCCAGGTCAACCAGGCCCCCTCGCTTTGGACTTCCTAAAGAAAACAGCTTCAGACAGCTGAGCAAAAGAGTTATGGAGAGTGCTGAGATAGGAAATATCTACGGTTCCTGATATATTATGATTGGCCCAGGGAGCAAGGAAGCTGAGAGCCAAAGGTAGTCCTAAAGGGTGCTAAACTGTACAGCGCTAATGTACACAACAACATCCTCATACAAGCAGATGTTTAAAAAAAAAAAAGAGGGGGGGGGGGGCTGGAAATTGCATTTAGACCACATTGCATTCACCCTAGGGAGGAAAACTAAAAAAGGGAGAATGTGGAACCAATTTTCAGGCTTGAGCAACTGAAAGTCTATTAAATGATTCTGTCATCAACGTGAGATGAGAAAAAAAGTAATAATTTATACAACAAATTGGGTAATTATAGCTGCATGGACAAATGATATTTCTTCCCTGATAACTGAATAAACATTGTTACAAGAGAAAGGTTATAAGGAAATGGCCACTTTGGTGAACTACAAGCACCAGGTCTCCTGCTTCTGTTCGTATCAAAAGAAAGGCATTACAGACTGAAGGGCATGCATGCTCTTGATCACAAACAAATATTTTGAGCTACTAAGGGGATTTTTTTCAGTAATTGAGCTGCTAAAGATGGGCTCAACTGCATATAACTAGAAGCAATCTCAGCCTGATTAATGCATTATGTCAAATTTAAATTAATTCTCTTGAAGACGTGACAGTGTAAACTGGAGGAATTACGACAAACATACCTGTATTTGTTTAGTGAAACTACTATTTTCTTAAACATAAACTGCATAAAAAGTAACAATACAAACAGTACAAACCCATAGTAGGTGCATCCCAAAGATAAATAGTGGGAACGCTGTGGAAGCAAGAGCACGTCAGGGAGGGTAATGCTGGGGTGTAAGGCAATGCCTTCTGATGAGGCTGACTGAATACTGGGATAACACAGGAGAGGAAAAACCTGAAATACACTGAAAATCCAGCAGCCAGAGCACACATGGGAACGCATATCTAGCAGCCAAATTCCTAAGTTTCAGGGCCTTCAAGTTTTTATTTTCTTTTCTGCCACAGCCTTCCTGTGGGATGCTGGGCGAGTCACTTAATGGCCTCTGCGCCTTTGTATTGTTATGGGCAGGATTACTGGATTCTGCCTGCAGAGACCAGGCCCTTGATGCCAGAAACCCTTCTTGGAGGGTCACTACTGAAGTACAAATTCTTAAAAAACATACTTAGCCTGGGGACTTGCAACATATAAGCCTGACCTCCAAACTCCCTACTCCTCAGATTAGGAGGAGGCCACACAGATTTTCTTGGCTGGGCTCATCTGAAGTGCAAGCACCATTAAAAACTGACCTTCCGTGGGGAAAGGAAAAGCACTGAGCTCCCTGCCAGCACCGTGTCCTGCGCAGTGATGCACCACCCAAACGTGACAGAGGAGGTTGTAAAAGGAGTCTGAGCGGAGGTCTGCTTCCAGTTGCATGGTGAGACTGAAAGGTTCAGGTGTGCAAGGTGCTGAGTCACTGCGGTGTCAACAGGACCGCACGTAGGCTCAAGGAGTGGCACGTGCTGAAAGGCTGCGCTGGGTGAGAGGTGAGGGGCTCAGCTCCTCTGCTCCACGCTGGGCTTTGAGAAGCTGAAACAAGAAGGAACATAAAGGAAAAAGGATTTTTGTTAGGATCAGTCTCCTATTTTATCTGTCTTTCTATGTATCCCTCCTTCTACCCAAATACATGCATATGTGTAAACAGCCAGTCCCTCGTGCCTGAAATGGAAAATAATAAAAATATATTTACATGAGTTTAACATTAGGGTATTAAAAAGCTACAGTCACTATAACAGAGAGGAGAAAAAAAATTACAAAGAATGATTTGCATAGCAAACACATTTCACAGTTGTTTTGGACAAATGCCCTCGGTAAATATGTTTAAAGTCATGTACAACAAGAATATTTTATCACAAGTAACCATGTTTTAATAAATGCTTCGTCTTTTTGTATTTCATTCTTTCTCATCATAATAATAGAAATATAACACCATATATCACTGTAAAACACATTTCCACATAAACGCTGATAAGCACAAAATATTTTTCATCATTTACATTTTAACTGTAATAATATATGGCAGGATTAAAGCTGCATCCATCATGTGTCTAACTAACCTTGCTGTAATGAATTTTTAAATGTAATGGTTTCTGTCACAAAGTAAAATCATACATAATATCTTTTGACACAGTGTGCTGCTATACGCAAGGTTTTAAAACGTAAACGCAACTTCATTTTTAATTACATTTATAAACTCAAATCGCTATTTTCCTTTCTATAAACCACGGGGAAAGGAAAAAAGGGTGGGTCTGTGTCAAGACTGCAAGTTTTGTTCTTTTTTTTATGGTACCTCACTGGCAGGAAGCGTGCACATCCATGAAAAAGCGTGTCGCCCACCAGAAACAAAGGCTTCTCAAAATCAGAGGGAACTGAAGCCTCCCTGTTGCCTGAAGGGCCTCCCTGTACCCCAGGCGCTGGCTTTGTGCCGTGCCGAGGTGCAGGCTCCGGCCGGGCGAGAAGGTCAAGGACAGGCATGTTCCCCACCCCCCCCAGCTCCCTGCCCCGGCCCCGCTTGAAATAACAAATAATCCGGCTCGCTAGAGGAGAATCATTAAAAATAATTTGCGCAAGCTTTCTGTTCAGCGAGCCCATTTTTTTGATACGCTATTTCCTTCAGTGATTATCGCTGCGGACATGTTCCTGCCATATGGATGGGAGCCGGGTGAGGAGGCGGCTCAATACCTGAGTGGTTAATTAAGAGCTGTTGCTGGGCCACAAGAAGCAGGTTTGAAATCCCTCTTCACTCACCGACAATGAGTAGCTTTTTTAGCAGCAGAAGTCACTGGGGACAGCCAGAAGCACAGGGTAATTATTTGAGATAACATACAGCTGAAGAGTGCGTGTGCGCGCGCGCGTGTGCGAGGCTGCGGAGGGGGCGCGCGTCTGAAAGGAGGGCAACAGTACAGAAAAGTCTATAATAAAAAGGTCAACATCTCCTATTTTTCTGTACGGTGTCGGCAGTCTGTAATGCCTTTTTAGAATGAATGACAACGGATTCTATCTTTTTTTTTTTTTTAAATGAATATCTTATTTTGTATTCAAACTTTGCAATTGGGAGCGCGGGGCTGCTGGGGCAGTGAATAAGCTATTGGCACGTTATCAGCATGGATGCTGAAATGACTTTGATTACGTTGTTGCAAAATAGCAGTAATTCCGACATTAGCTTGTGGAAACCCTGTGCTCACTCAAGAACAAAGAAAAAAGAAGCGATGAAATGAAAGCCATGAATGAAACGAGGAAAGTCTTCAGCTTAGAAATTTCGGGCTAATTTCTCGGCAGGGTAAATCTGCATACTGCCACAGAACAGCAAAGAGTGTGTTGGCTGCAAACGAGGGGCTCATTCAAGCCAGATGAGGATTTGGGCTTTGGTTACCACATTGCTTGTAGGCAGGGGCAGCTAGGTTACCGTGTGGGCCAGTTAAAACACAAACCAGGGCTCCAGCAGGCATTTTCAGGGATGCTCTTGCTGCAGTGCATCCCATTCACAATTCTTCCTGACTGATGTAAAGCAGCAAGGTAACTTACAAAGGCATTATTTGCTAAAGTGCTTCATAGCTAAAACATTCATGAAGCACTGGACCAAGGTGCCATTCAAGTCCACCACTGTCCAACACATGGACAGTTTTCACCTGGTGAAAACCAAAGGCAAATCGTGTAGTAATATGCTGGGGTGCCGTACTTCTTTTCTCTGCAGAGTATGAACGTCCCCTTCTTCAGCCATCAAAGCTCAGTCCATCTACATTGGGGGCTCAAAACGCTATTTCCCCATTAAACGGTTGCTTTCAAGAAAGCTTTTCTACTTTCTTCCTGAGCGGCCAAAGGATGAAACCTCTGTCATATGTTTTTTGGCATTTCCAGAAAATCCCACATGTGATCTCCAACTCAGAAGGCTCAAATCTCCATCCAAACAGGCACTCTGTGAAGCTCACACAAGTGCTTAGCTTTGTGCTGTGGGGTAAAAATAAATTCAAGAAAGAAAAAACAAAACCCACAACCTCCTCCTCTCCACACAGCCCTGTTCACATCTTCTCAGACAGCTCTCAGACAGCTGGGAGCTGTTTTGCCAGAACAAGCTGAGACTCCGAACAGAGGCGACAGACCCCTCAGAGGTTTGACAGTTATCAGGCATGGGCCGAACCCCCAAAAACTTTTCACCGGTGGGGGAACTGGGGCATACCTGTTCCCCTCCTCTTTTCCCAAGGCAGAGCTCACCAGCCTTTGATGTTCCTGGAGTGCACGCAATACTGCTCCAGCAGCAGCGCTTTTGCTGGTGTAACTGTCTCAGCTTTGTTTAGAAACTGCCCAATATGTTAATTATCTCCTTTACCTCCGCGGCATTATACTGTCAAACCGTACAACAGTCTTTAGAAAATAAAAGCTAACACCCTAAGCTGCTGTACCCGGATCCCATAATATCTATTCACTGACAATGCCTGAGCTGTCAGATCAGAAGAAGCTTCATTCGAATAAAGGTGGGCAGATGTGTGATAATGAGACAGAAGCATACAGATGCTAATATAACTGTTCAGCAGACCAGGCTCGTCTTCGTTAGGCAGACCCAGGTAGCAGCTGCAGACTGTCAGACACTGGAATGCTGCTTTCTCTTGATTCTCATTTAAGATCAGCTTCGTTCGCTGTCTGTCAGTGAACTTTTCTCTCACAGGAGCCTGGACCCCTAGGTGATCAGTCACATTTCGACATAACTAGATGTCAAAAGAAGTTTAAGTTGTATGACGAACTGTGATGCATTCCCTGTGCTGGCTGGCAGTCTCAGCCCTCCAAGGCGTCTTGTTAATGATCCACCTGGAAACTCTAGAGTATTTCCCGTATTTTGTTTTTTTATTAAAATACTGGCTAAGCCTTTGTCAATATCCATGTCAGCAACTTTAAGCTCAAGACAATATTATCACAAGCATAATTTGATTTAAAAATAGAACCGAGGACCCACACTGCCCAGGCAGCGGGAGACTTGCACGGAGCGAGAAGGATGCACGCTTTCTGGCACTGTAATTTAGAAACATCAATTAAAACAAAACATTTCTGGTCTTCTCCTGGGCAGAGGCAGGCCATGACGAGGCAGAGGAAATAAATTTTCCTAAAGTTGCCTTATGAAATACATCTGCAGCCAGCCAGCTAGCTCAGCTGATGAACACAACCAGGAATAAGATAATGGGGAGCCTCCGTGGATGAGCAAAGAATTCAAATGCACGGGAGCTTGGAAACACAAATAACCCGAGATTGTCATTTCACATACTGCTGAAACCTTTGAACTGGGAGTCTGAACTTCAGCAGCCTTTCATCTGTTGCTATGAGCTGTTTACCTGCTCACACTCCCTGGCTTCAGAAAGGAGACAGGCTGAGGCTACTTTACATAACATACATATGTGCACACACAATGCACCAAACATTCTCCTACAATAGTGCTGTGACAAGACCCAATATTACCTGGTGCTTAATCGTGTCAAGACAGTTTTTCCTGTCGATCTCAACTGCCTTCTTTGCTTCTTGGCATTTGAATTTCAGCATTTCAATTCTTGTTAAGATAGTCAACGTAACATGTCCAGATACAATTAACAGGTTTCTTTTGTTCTTAAATTTCTGAATTAAAAGGCCACGAGGGAAGCGATTCAATGATTTGTGAGATCCTTCCTTTTCTTTTTTGGGGTGGGAGAATTGTGTGTGTTTCAGCCTGATGTTTGCATTATAGGTTTCATCTAAGAACAGCTATCATTCAATTAGCAGAATTGCTGAAATCACAAAATCTAAAATGCTACTGTTGCTCACGATCAAAAGCCTAAGGCAACTTGCTTCCTGACAGGTTAAAAGGAAACATAAGTAAGTAGGAAGCTCCGTCCGTGTTCATTCTGAGATTTCTGGCATCTTCCTCCCAGGCTAGGAGAGGGCCACCGGGGGAGGCAGGGAGCCACGCCACGCAGCCCTTGGTTTGCTCTGGTGCTGCTTACATTTATTCCTCTTCCCATACATAGAGATCCAGCTTTTAACAGTGATGAACAGTAGATTTGGCAATCTGTTTCTTTTTCTGCTTTCCCCTTATCAATATAATTCTTAATTAAACACTTCTTATGGCCAGTTTATACTCACTAATACTTTCTAATATAAAACAAGATGTCTCCCCCTAGATTCTGGTATTTAGTAGCCTGAAGCTCATTAGTGCATGTGTTCTCACCCAGGAGTTTTAAATATTTAACTAGCTAGGATTCTTTCAAGAGGTCTTAACCTTATAATTTGTAATAACTTGGGGATCTCATATCTGAAGTGTAAGTTATTAAAAATGTTTCTTCCCTTCACCCTGCATTGATTTCCTACTTCTAGCAATCAAACTAAGAGCTATTACGCCAAACAACTGCAGCTGCCTATTTATTTCATTGTAGTAAAACATAAGTGATGATAATAGATTTCCTAATAGAGATTGATTTTCCACAAAAGCCAAAAACAAAGCACGCACAGCCTGAGCATACAGCATATTATGCATTATGCACTGCATTGTTAAAATCGTTCAGCTATAGAATAATATAGGAGGGTCCGCAGAAATGCACGTGCTGACTGATCTATCTGTGCACAGAAACGTATTACTTCTGTTGCTTGTAATGGCCTGAGCACGTGATACAAGTAAATTGTCTAAAAATTATCTAAGGACCACCTAATGTGCTCTGATGCTACTGAATGTCAAAAATGTCAGCAGCTTCCAGTAATGACTCTCTGACATAAACAGTAAGGGAGAAATATTACAGTTACTGAAGGAGTTGCGAGGACGAGCATGCATTTTCATGAGAGGACTCTTTGAATGGCAGCAAGTACTCAAGCAGGCAGCTTTCCCTGCCAGTTAAGCTGGCCAAAGAAAGCGCTCTTCCCCTGGAAGACAATTAAAATGAGTTAAATGAATTAAAAAGGCCCTGCACAGTTAAAACATGGTCAGAGGTTAGGAACAGTAGTATCTGGATTTATGAAAATCATGTGGCTGCCAAGCCTCAGAAATTGTGTGTAACAAGGGAGCCATTCGAGTAGCAACATAAACAGCTTTGTAAAATTGAGGGCAATATACATAATTCTTAATTTCTAGGAGATGATTTCGTCAGCAGTTTTGCCATCTTAGGACTCGGATAAAATACTGATTTTTAAAATCTGATTTTTATCAAGCTGCTTTCCTTGGGAGAGGGAGATTAACAATGTATTTGTGAGCTAGGAGCAGCAGATAAATGAAATGCCCTTCAGTTTGTTATATATGCTTATATATATATATATCTGGTTACACGTGCCTGTCATTCTTCTTTTTTTTTTTTTGAAGAGCTAAATTATAACAGAGAGCAGGAGAAACATATGTTGTACCTAAAATATGAACACCTCCTGCTCCTTTGTGTAAGAAGACATTCACCTGCAATCAGTTATTTAGCTTGGGTGTTTATGCAGGAGCAAAGAGTCTGTCATAATTACTCTCAGATATTTAAATATTAATCTTGCAGCAGAAAGCCCAGAATGCTCTGATATACTTTTTTACCCATTACATACACAAAGTCTATCAGAAAGCATTTGTCTCCACACCCTTTATTCAGTTTCAAAGGGTTAAACAGCCTATTTACAGGGCTGTCAGCAATCTGTAGCCCAAATCATGAAAAAGTCTGGCCTAGTTTTGTTCAGCATCGAGACTTGTCTTCTTGGCCTGTTGTTGTTACCATCATGTAATATCCATGACAATCGTGTTGTGCTTTTTAGGGGCTCTGTAGTGCTAAATCTGAGGGGCCATTTTAAGCCAGTAAAGGGCTTTATTTATGTGGATTTGAAAGAGTCTTGTGAAGGGCCTTCCACTCAAAATCCTCTTCAGCAGGTCATCCTGGTTTCAAAAGGATTTAGATGCAGAGGCAGTGATCAGTACTTCTATCACGTTCTAATAGACTGACATGAGCATTTGTGCCTGAAAGACAGGGGGAAAAAAGTGATGCAGATTTGCCCTAAATTGGACTGATGCACAAAGCAGAGCGCGCCATTGACTGACGAGGTAACCCCTCACACCCTTCCTTTACACTTCTAACCGGTGCCGCACAAAGAGGGAGCCGTGGGAAGCTGCATGGGAGCAAAGCATATCCATTTTCATGGACCATATGGAAATTTTGTTTTGTGTACAGAGAAAGTGTCTGATAACAGTGACCTTAACTGCCATATGTGTATGGTGAATAGTAAACAGAGCAAACCACTCAGCTCTCTGACCCTTAGCATATGGACATCTCTACCAAAGGAGAGTTTTCACAGCACATCCACTTTCACTGTCATCTCACTGGTAACCCAGGGGATTTCACTAGATTTGTTAATGAATTGCTCTATTGACTTATATCTGAGCTTGCCTCATTAGAGTAGAAGAACAAAATTTTTATCTATGTTTTCGTGAAGGGGACCAGAATGCCCCTCCTTTGTTAAGAGGTGGGTAATCTGTGGGGCTGTCATCTGTTTTGAGCTAATTTATTGTGTCAGTTTAAGAAGGCTCTTCAGTGTTCATTGACGCTCAAGCTCCACTCCAAGCCTCTTTAAATCAATTTTTTCCTTGTGACTGGAATGTTTTTTAGGCCCCTGCTTGGTTTACAAATAGCTGAACATGTTGTTACCCTGGTGCTGGCTAGCTTTAGAGTGCCAAATACAAGCAAACTCAGTGAGCCTCCATAGCACCACCTGTCATGAAATGGCTTTCAAAGCGGCTACAAGCCTTGTACAACCTTGTACCATTCACCTTCCCCACCCACCATCACTCAAACAACAGTTCTTCATAAACTCGCCCGTACTGAACCCAGGCGTGTTACAGAAATAGAGGATGTGCATAGATCATAAATGTTCGTATTTCTACCATGCTGCAGTTAGTGATGGACCATTGCTTTAGGATTTCCAGAGTTTGAAACACAGACTGGCCTCTGGTTAGTACACCGTGATAGCCATCAATTAACATGTTATTAAATAGTACACCAATAATGAACACATTATGCCTAATGGCCAACGTGGAATCAGAAGGTATTAGTAAAATGAGATTCAATAAAATGCAAACCATAAAGATAAGCTTCTGAAGATTAGATCTGACTTCTTGTCTCTACTTCCAAGGAAATAAATGGTCAGTACAGTAATCCTTCTTTCTGCCAGTCCTCTAACTGCCTTGAACACACAATATACCGCACGGCACAGGAAGGAACAGACACTTTGACTTAGAGCGCTGCAGTGTGGCACTTGGAGACAAACAAAAAACTCATATTTTTTCATATCCATGCAGAACACACAGTTTTGATGATTCTTTTTAAGACCAAGGGACCTTGAAGACAGTGAACTGCAGATCCCTGGATCCATAATGAATACATGAAGCTACCAGACTCGATGGGTATTGGCCTATCAATTTACAAACTACTGTTTTCCCCTTCTCCCCCTGCTGCCCATGAAAAACATTCCGTATTTAAAAATCACAAGTCGCACAGAGTATTAGTTGCAAACACTGTCATTTCCCCAGAATTAGAAGCAGCTCAAAGAACTATAAAAATAGCTACCATTTGCACCAGCGACCTTGGCACATTCCACTGCAGTCAGTATGAGGTATGGGGGAAAATTCCAACAGCCAATCTTCAGATGTGAAGGGTTGCATTATTTTTTACAACATTATTATGAAATTGAAAATATGAATCCAAGACCACCTTTGTGTCCTTGCAAGATGCATGAGGGAGTGATGTGAGTTATTGTAAATTCAGCTACTTTCTGTAGCAAAGCATATTGTATGGAGTTTCAGAGCTGGAAACTGTTCTACAGTTTCAGAGCTGGAAACCTGTTTTTGCTGAAGGGTGACCAAATTCTGCAGTCCTCACTCAAGCACAATTCCCACTGAACTTCCAACAGGAGCTTCCTCTCATCAGGAATTCCATTACTAGCAGTCAACATTTTTTTCCAAATCACTAGCCAAAGTGGAAGGTGTGTTGAATGAAAGTAGCCCTTTTTTCCAGCTTCTACAGATGATTTATACCCATGCATTTTCTGCGTAGTTGAACTTTCGGAACTCACATTATTAGGCTCACGTTATTTTGAAGCTTTGTGTAAGGCTTTGGCTATGCTAGACTTATCTCGAAACGCGTCGTGGTGTTGGCCAACTCTAGCCAAACAGCACAGCAAGACAGACTAAAGATGTTCACAACACAAAGGCCCTACCTGCACATTGGAGGCAACACCAGCTCATTTTGCTGCAGATGTTTTTCTCTGAGTTGCCATGGAGTCATTGGCTCACCCGGAATCAACTCTGTCTGCACAAATGACTCATCTTGCTACCAGAATCTATGTGTAGGGATTGTTATTAAGAATCCGATATTAATCAAGCCATGGTATTGGAGTTGTCATAGTTATTTCCTACTCTTAGCACAGAAAATAACAATGTTCTATTATTTCAAATAGCACAGTGAGAGAAGTGTGGGTAAATACTAATTTTTTTCACTGGAAAAATTATGTTGCACATCGATAAATACCAAGATGTGAAAAGCAATCTGAGAGAGTACAGGGAACCGAAAACACATTTCTTCAGGGTTCACTCCTTCACTGGCTGGCATGGCTGTCAAACATCTGAGCCACTTTCACTGGGTAAATCCTGCACTTTGCAATGCTGAGTAGAGTACGGGAGTACCCTAACACCTGGTGTACCGGGTATCAGGCAGAATTTTATTATAATTTTTAAGCAAAAAACACATAAGCAAAATGCTTACTTTGCTTTTCGCTGCATTTTTTTTTTCAAATCTTGTTTTATGTAGGAATTAGTTTAAAGCCATTTGGATTATTTATGTTCATTTAATCTAAGGATTTCTAGGCAAAATCTATCAAAGGAAATTAAAGTAAGTCCCAATTGCCAGTGCATGAAAAGATATGATGCTATCACTACGCACAATTAAATGACAGTCAGGTCATTTCTTGCAGTGAAACTGGTGGCTTACAGATTGTTAAATCTAAACCTGCAACTTTAAGAGATTCAGAAAAAAACAAAAAGTTAATTCTGGCAGCAATCTATGTTGCTTCACCTGTTTTAGAGTTTTCTGCTCTTTGAAAATTGCTAACCAAGTCCACTCATTTTTTACCACTTTTTTTTTTTTTAAACAAAAAAACAAGCAAAGAAAAAAAAACACCACCACCAAAACCATTCCAGGCACATTGGTTATGTTTTCAGACTGGAGCTCATATCTGATTTCAGCTCTGAAAATAAATGTCTCACATTCCCCATTCATTCATATGACAAAACAAGCCTGCGGATCAGTGCAATAAGCCATTCCTGACTTAAAAGACACCTTAGGCTGAAAAATCAGGATGGGCACTGAAAGTTAAAACTTTATCACAGCTGTATGGAAAAATGTGGCAGAGAACCTGCCCACACCATGCATGACTAAAGGCTGTAGTCTTTGACCCTTACTCTCCTATATTGACAGGATCACATAGGAAAAGATATAGTTAAAACAAATGAAAACAAAAAATAGAGAGATAGGAACACTGGAACATTTACAACAACCTACACACACAAAAAAGCAACATATATAACTCACTAGGACAAATAAATAACTTAAGAAATTCATTCCTTTTCTGAGTTTCATTGCAGAAAGAGCAGGTACAACAGAGCTCAAAAAAAAAAAAAAGAAAAAAGGAAAAGCTGCATGTATCATACTTCAGTGGGCTAACCATATTCCTTAAAATTACAGATTTGACAGAAAAATGGCTTCATAAAGTACAAGTGCCTGGGGTGTATAATATCTACCAGAGATATTGCTATAATGATTATATGAAATTATGACTAATTACTAGTATCTAAAGGGTGTTTCACCTTATCAGACACTATATTCACACACCCAGGAATAGATACAACAAGTAGTAAATATAGGAATCGAGATTCCATGACACACATTCCTTTTTTTGTCTATTATGGATCTGAGGAACAGATCTATGAGGATCCCTTAATTACCACTAGCAACTGATTAGCAGATCAGAAACAACGTCAACTACTTAACTGCATTTTGCAAAAACTTCTGAGTTTCTGTTCATTTGTTTTTGTTTCACACTGGAATGATAAAAAACCCTGCTAAATAGCTTCAGATAGTTGGGGTGGGATGGAAAGTACCAAGTTTTGATCCTCTACTTGCCATTCCAGGACATCAATGGACAGAAAAAGTGTTCACACTGGGCCTCAAAGCCTTACAGCTGAGAACTCCGTCAAAACCTAAAAAAAATTTATGCGAGTTTTCATAACAAATCTGTTTCTCCCCTGAAAATAGTCTAACCTGTCTCAGTAGCAAAGAGATTTAATGAGTAGGAACTGGAAAGGAATAAAATATCTTAATCAACTTAGTTGCTATAAATAGAAGTTAAAGACCATTGAAAAACCAATTGACATACTTTCACACTGCAACACAAGTCCTCCACAGGACTCTCAAGATTGTACCATCATGTTTGGAGGCGCAAGCTAGCAGAGGACTTCTTGTGCATTCTTCACCTCATGATGTTATTTCCATAAGAAAAAGCTGGAAGTTGAAACTGTGTCAACTTGCACTGACCCACGGGAATGCAAACATCTATCTCCTGATAACACGCTGAGATAATGCACGTCACCACTGCAGCCAGCACGAGGACACTTGTCTTCACTTATTTTATATCCACTCTATCACATTCCTGGCCACGCTTCCCTATCTTTCCTTTCAACACACTCCATGCATTCCTCCAGTGAAGTGCACAACTTGCTTGTTCAAACACAACTGGGCAGCACGATTGCACTTTCCTTCCCGCAGCTGAACAAAGCCCATGGGCTACTTAAAACGGCTGTTCTAGCAGGTCAGTTTTTCACACCCTGTTACAGGAGCAGCCTTCCTTTTTCTTTTCAGAGTTTGGCTGTTGGCCGCAAGCTAGTCTTTCCTCCCACAAGACAGAAACACAGCGTTACACTCAATCTGTGAAATCTAGAAACCACCCAGAAAAAAGCACACGTGCAAGCCCCCTTGTTTGCTACCCATTATTCTATTGATAACTTCTCCATTGTGTTGAAACCACAAACATATTCTGCATCCTATTTGCCAAATTAGCCAAGACTCTAACATCACAAATAGCAATAGAATCCTTATTTTTAGAACTAGTTGACATTTTTTGCTGGATACAGCCTCTTGACAAAAATATTCCATTAACATTTTCATTGGTGTGTAGGGGAGCAGGAAAAAAAGCTGAACAAAAGCAAGAAATATTAACAAGAAGAACCGTATTTTGTCTTTTGCCTATTCCAAGAGTGCAGAATGAGAAAAACCCAAGCTGAAAATTTTTTATTTTGCAGAAACGTATTTTTGGACCATTTCTGTTACTGAAATATAAAAGCATTATCGACCATCATGGGAAAAAGAAAACACAGAATTCATATATGTTTTCTTTTCAGAAAACTTCTCTGGTTCTAATTGCAGTTAATTCTTTAAAATTCATATAAAATTATGTTAGATAAAATTTAATGCTGTGATCAACGGATTTACAGCATTTTAAATTGATTCCATTCAGCACTGAAATTATAGCCATCAGAACTGCAATGTCTTTCAGGTGTTTACACAAGGCTAAAGCAACTGATATTACCCATTGGACTCCAGTGCAGAGCAGAAGGAGCTTCTCCTGTTTTTGTCATTACCTCAAGCAATGAGAGAGTCGTTTGTCTGTTTCCACCTCAGATGTCTTCTGTTCCTTCCCTTGACATGATACGCTGAATTAAACCATTTGTCTGGTGACTAAGAATCCAACCCAATGATGACTGGATTCACAAGTGTGGATTTCAGCAGGTGTCAGATGTGATCTCAATTTCTCTGATAGGGCCACAGAATCTTTGTTTTTGGCTGCTAATTTTGTTTTCTCCACCAGGTCCTACTTACCAAGGAATTTCCAATGGGAACACAGAATTCACATTTTTGATGACGATGTCACTAATCTTACATCTCTACAGTAAATTTTTTCTTTGAAGAACCTCCCTCTCTCCTTTCCCTGCCAACCAACTACTATTTATCACTTGTGTTGTGGCTTCTAGGTAGTGTTGTACATAGCAGTGAATTACTCTAATATTCATCTCAAAAGGCAAGCAATATGATTTGTTACTTACTTGGCGCCAGAAAGAATGAAAACCATGCAGCATAGGATACACATTTTAACTGGAGAGAAATTATTAGAGTTTAGCAATAAGAGTTTTTTCAGTTAAACTTTACCAGATGCAGTATTGTGTCACATACCAAATTCACAGGAAAGCAAGGAAAACAACTCCCAAAGTCTAATACTCAATGTTGGAGTTTCCTCATACATCTGAATGTTCAGATATTTTTCTATGCTTGTCTTGGGGATGCAGTTAAAAAGGCTGTGCTTTGGCACATATATATTTGAATACAGTGACCAATTTTCACCACACGAATTACAGTATCAATTTACAGCTTTTGTTCTAAAAAAGATATTTTCCTTGCACACCAACTATAAAAGTTCAGTCACTTAAATTACACAGACTGATCCATCTGTGGTGGAAATTACTATTTAAGCTTTATTTATCTAGGAGTAAGCTATGCACCTGTTCTAACCTCTAGACAAATTTCTGCATAATCCAGTGTCTGCTAACAAGGTATTCACAGACTCTAAAACTGAAAACATAACCCCTTTTGCCTAAAATCCTTCAGACCTATCAGATCTTCGAAGCTTGTCCTGGAAAACATCTCTGCTACATGACTCAAAGATCAAGCAGGAGGAAGGAATGTATATCGGGTCTGAGGACAGTAGAAGACCATCCTTCTTGCACTAAATACATGATGAACTGAAGAATACCATCTGATCTGCAGAGATGCAATGAAGAATGAAGGAAGAAGGATGTATCATTGGGGCTGATGGCTGAAAACTCCACTTTTACTTATACCCGGAAATGCATGGGCAGCTACCACGCAGTTGGAGAACTTTGAGAGCAGTCTGCAAGTAAAGTATGCTCTGAAGAGACCAAAAGAGCAAGAAACAGCTTTGTGCTCTTATGGAAAGTTTCCAGATATTCTTCAGACATTGCCTTAGGTACATTGCATTTCAGTAATCCAACTTAAAAGTTAAAAACCCATGAATAATTTTATAATAGCTCATATGCAAATTCAAAGACTTGCAAAATCCATTGTTGCTTATGTGGCTTTTGATAAGATTCCTCAGTGCAGAGGGAACAAGAATTTTATTTCTATAATTTCCATCGGTTGCTTCTTTTAAGAAAATTTACTGAAAACCTCCAGTTTAAGTCCCAGGTTCAAGTATGACAAGGGGAAGTGTGCTGTCTGTGCTCGGCTGTGATCTCCCTCCTCCCAAAAGACACTGTGGACACATACAGTAAGTACACGCATTTTCAGAATATGAGCCCCCCTGGCCTTGAGGCCATAGTCAGCAGGAGGGGTGACAAAGCAGAAGCCTGCGGTGCATGACAGCAGTCAGGGCAAATTAACAATTGCCCCTTCTATTCACAAAGAGAAAAGAATGGAGCCATTCAAGAGCAAATCCATCTGTCCCCATGAGGGTTCACAAGAGTGTCAGAGAAACCTCACGGCCAACAGTCTCTAAGTACTGGCACACAGGAATCCAGCAGAATCAGCATGGGTACTTGGTCTTTTGTCCAGCGGTAGAAGCTCCACTGTCAGGACGCTGTTTTCGCAGCCTGTCTGCTTGAAGATTCAAGGTCTGCTCAGTGCTACCTTTGCCAAGAAGCAGAAGGGGAAATGAGGCAAGGCAAGACTTGCAATTTTCATCACAAAGTGAAGATTTCTTGAGCATGAAGGAAAGAACTGCTTATTTAATAGTTGCTCACTTGTTATTTTTCCACAAAAAAGCATGAACAACGTAGGTAGGGAACCATTACAATATCTCTATTAGGAGCCAAACCAATGCCTTCCGTAAGTCTTTAAATGATCATGCCTGTGCTCACAGACAGTCATCTCAATGCACCTTATGTCTGCATTAGTTATGATCACTGGGATAACCCTGAAAATACAAATCACATGTAAGTGCATGCAACGCTGCGTGCCCATATTTGCAGAATGCAGGACACACTTCTCAGGAGCTTTCTCTACCCCACGCATATCAACAGATGCCAAGTCAGGTGCTAGTGATAATATGTCAGCTGTCAACATTATTAACTCACTGCTCATCAGGGTACAGAAGAGAGAAGGACTGGATTATGAATATTTGTACATTTGCTGGGAGTACTGATCTCATTTTAGCACCTCTAAGAAGGTGCCTAGGAGAATGGAAAAGACCTCTGACCTCTTCCTGCAGGAATATTTTTCAGAAAGTCCAGAATTTATGCCCTTCCCTGAGTGGAAGCCAGTGGGCATTCCTCATAGCCCTTACGTATATGCAGGCAGCCCTGAGTGAAGTCCAAGCCCAAGGAATTCCAGACAAGCACAATCCCTGCCAACATCTGCACAGCTGACGGTGGAGGTCCATCTCAGCTATGCAGCCTGGCGGATTACAACATTATCTGCTGCTCATACCAAATCAGAGCAATTCTTTCTCCAAAGCAGATCTAATATTGCTCACCATGTACAAAATGCAAACCTGGTTTTGCCAGCCTCCTTAGTCCCTGGCATAACTTTTGAGCATGAGATCATAAGGCTGCGGAAAGATGGTGAAAACCTTCTTTGGTTCCTCTTAGGTCACCTATCTTACTTTTTTTATTTTTATCCTGTAACAGCTGCCAGTGAATTACGATAATACAGATTAAGAGGGTCATTTAGGGGTTGTTGTGCCACTAACCGAGAAAAGAAAATAGCAGTATATCAGGCCATAGATAACACATGAGACAATAGTCCTTCCATCTCCAATCTGTACAGACTCAATATTCTGCTAGAGTATTCTCTCCCCTTTTCCCCTTCAAAGGGAAATTCAACCTCTCTAACTGAGTTGGGAGGAATTATACACCCTTGCTTCACTCCAGACAAAATGCCTATGTTAATTTGTCCAGCTTTAAATTCAACTGATATTTTGGAAAATTGCTTTTATAAACCTAAGACCCATGTCTTTCTTTACTCAGGCAACACTTTTGGTGAAGTGTGCCAGCAAGAGATGTAGAGAAGCAAACTAAAGATTTAAGATATGATCCTGAATATAAACAGTATAATTGTAATTACTCCTTCCGCAGGTTTACTGGGAATTATTCTCCTCCCTCACATTCTCAGCAACCCAACAGGCTCAGGAGTAGCACAGTGCTGATCCATTCAATCAAAATACCTCTCCAACTCAGAGGAGGCCAAAGCCCAGCCATTTGCCTGCTATTAGTAGACAGTCCTGCCATGTGGGATAGCTAATCCATAGTAAGGAATAGTTTTCCTATGTGTTCCTGTTGTAGGTTTAAGAGCTCTTGAGAAGGGTTGTGGTGCAAGAGCTTTTTCCGGGTCAACACAACGAAGTCTCAAAGATACAGACTACGTGCCACAGTCTAGTAAGATATTATTGCTATTAAAACATCTTTTTTCAACAGCTATGGCTCTGCTGCTAATAATCAAGGAGAGGCAGTCTCACTGCGAATACAAGGCTGATGCAAGAGTAGCCCATCAGTTAGGAGAAATATTAAAAGTTGCTAGCTTCTACAGAGAATGAGGTTTCAAATAGGCTGGAATAAAGATTGACAAGGAAACTAAATGTCAGCTGCTTACCCCAGACTGGCTGCTTTATACTGGCTCTTGAGTGTGCCTCACATTTTTCACCATAAATGGAAAGAGCTAATAAAAAAAAGAATACCAAACAATCCAAACATAAAAGTGTATAGCTATCATAAAATAATACATTTTTCTTTTCTTAGCATTTCAGCTGTCTGAAGAATACTTTTCTGGTGTAAAAGAGATAACTATATATCTTCTGATTTTATTGGCTGCAGATTACACTAATTATCATAAAAAATTACTACCACTAATAAAAATTCTATTATAAGTTACTTATAGTAATCTCTAGGGTACTATACTTAGCTTAGAAAAGATTGTAATTACACTGCATTACAGGGAGAATTTGTTTCCTGAAGCAGCTTTAACACTGTCTGTTTCTTTTAACACTTTAAAGTTGCCTTTTTTTTTTTTCTTCCTCTTTCCCTTTTCAGGTCAAATGTTGCCTGTTATTTTCACTGTGCAGGATGTGATTTTATCCCAGAATAATGATCCATCTCTGTTGCAAGTGACGCAAATGAAGTTTTAAAATCACAAATATCTGGGTGGGTTTCACCTCCCGAGGGGGTTAGCATGTCTCAATGGAAGGATGCATAAAAGGGAAGACCTAACACTCTCCGCCCAAAGGGAAACGCACTCTGTATAAAATTGCTGGAAGCTAGTGGGTGTTCACAAAAAATACAATGTTCGGATTTTATTTGACAAGACAACAATTGTTATTTTCCCTTTTAGATACTTTGCATTTTACCATCTGTGAGGTTGATGACTCTTAAATGACCTTAAATCATACCGCTGTTAATGGCAGCGGTTACAGGCAAACGTGGAATTCTGTGCGCTACCTGCCTGGGACTGAACATCAAATTAAATTGCTTTACTTTGATAGCTGACACTGTAGTAAATAACCTCAAAGTCCAACTAATTAAAATAAAATTGAAACAGTGGCCATTTCTTTTAGAAAGGGTTTCAATGCTTCAATAGCAGGGCTAATCAACATCTTAATTAACAGTCATAGAAAACGAAATAGCCCATTTGAGTTGCTTTAAAATAGACAACTTATTTATGCAAAGACTAGTGGCATATTAATTGCTAACACTAAGGAAAAAATATTCCTTTGAGCTTTACAGCTTCCTTTGCACCAAAGGATTTGAGAACTAAATTGTGGAAAAAACATATTACAGTAGTTAATTTTATGACAGACATGAACCAGAAGCATAAGCAAATGTAGG
This sequence comes from Cygnus olor, assembly GCF_009769625.2. NCBI lineage: Eukaryota > Metazoa > Chordata > Aves > Anseriformes > Anatidae > Cygnus > Cygnus olor. The sequence goes on along the minus strand of NC_049180.1, from coordinate 15,717,357 downwards.
AAACTTTTGTGGCATATTTGGTTTTCTAGTTGTTCCTTTTTTTTTTTTTCCTTCTCAAAATAAGATTAATCAAAGTAGCCTCATAATATTTCTGTTCTATTTAAAGTTAAGCATTCAGGGCTCATCCTGGGAGACGCTGACCAAACCAGCTCTGACCCAACAAGACAGTTAACATCAAGCACATGTATCCTTGAGCCCAGCCAGATAAGCCAGGAGCTCAAGTGCATGCTTTTCACCATTGGAGTGGTCTGCTCAGGACCCTGCAAGACTGAACCTTCTCCTCCCTGATCCTGAAGCATTTGCACATGCACTCAGAATTGACCCAGGCAAACAATCAAAGGGCTACTCATGTGAGCAAGCATTTCCAGGATCAGGTCCCAAATGACTCATCTGCTCCAATTAGTCTACCTCAGGTTGTATCTTTAAATAGCTTTCATTTACTAATGTGTGTGAGGGAGGAGCAGCAGGGAGGAATTACATTTCCTTTCCTAATTACTTTACTTTTGTTGACATCTTGGAATAAGTTTTTACTTTCAGAGGATTGGAGTTGATTTACACTACAGAAACAGCACAGCAAGCATGAGAAAATTATTTGCCCTTCCTCCTGCCAGGCATCCATTTCCTTTTCACTGTTGCTAACAATGCGCTAACTATTTATGCGTTTGTCAAAGGATACCAGCATAAGAAAACTATATTTAATCATTTCACTACAAAGTGAAAACACAAGGTAATGATTCAGACTTTATTTAAGTAATAATAATATTTGCACAGACTGCCTGGCGAGAGTGCTTGTAGGCGGCAGGAGTTCAGTACAGTCCTAGAGGGTCAGCAGTAACAAGAAATCTGAAATAGCCTTTAATTTTCTTCTTAAAAAACACCATTTAATTTATGACCTTGAAATTCACACAAAAATGTGTCATTTCCCCCAATTAAAGTCTGATTTCACTGCATTTTTCAATGAAACTGAAAATGAAGGAGCTTTATTTGCAGAAGGAGATTCAGGGGCCTTGCAAGTGCCTCAGTTGACACGAAATGAGTTGCTTTGCTTATTTTGGTCCCTAATACAGAAAGGTTTCCACCTTTGGTCTTAGCTAGAACTAATTGCAGCCCTGGCTGCCTGTCCCAGTGCAGACGCTGAGGACGGGAGGATGTGGGAATCAAACTGGGACACTCATTGTTGAGACCATGTTGAGTCTGAGGCGCATTGACAAGGGAAGGAAACATGCTGAACATGCTCCACAAAGGAGATCAATCTCTCTGCTGTCAGCCTGGCTCTTCTCACAAACTTGGCATTTGCATAACCTCACCTTCAAAATTTAGAAAGCAAAAAGAGTCCAAACATCTTCACATGAGGCTTAGTCACATAATAGATTAAACAAAGACAATTCAAAGAACAGCATCTTTCAACAAATTCTTGAAAGCAGCAGAAAACAGATGGACAAAAACATTGATGCTTACGTGCCCCTAGTTTTGGCTGCTGAACAGAATGTCTCATAGTCAATTTAAGAACAAATTTGCAAACTGTTTATGAAGGTTGATATGTACGAAGAATGTGTTTATATAGGGAAAAAGACGCTTCTATCTGCCTCCTCATGCAATACTCACCTTTTGGTTTTGAGCTGGGTAACTGCAAACAGTATGGTGTATCTGTTGTACATCTCAGTTGTCTGAAAGTCTGGTCTTATAAAGTCCACAAGACAACTTCAGATGAAAAAACTCATCAGCCAAACTTGACAGAATCCTAAGATTCAAAGAATAAATGCTGTAAGCAATCTTCTATTTATTTACCTCTACTACATACCCATCTTTGATCCCATTACAAATGACAGGTGACACCTACCATTTTATCATGGAATTGACTTTCATCTACAATTCAGTCAGATGGAAGCAGCTAAAATGGCTGTAGGCTCTCCTCCTAACTGCTCCACCTGGCATACACTTGCACATTGCATGACATGGTAACGTTGCCCTGACAGAGTAGGATTCTAGTCAGACCCTCGGAGATTGCAATGCATTTGTATTGGGCACTGCGGAACTCAAAATTTGGCTGCTGAGGACCACACTTTGCAACATGGTCTCTGATGACCACGAGAGAAGAGAAATGAGATCTAATTCCAAGCACACATAATACTGCGTAATAAGTTGGTAAATTTGCTAAGAAAGTGCAATGGTCTTTGAATCACTGGGGACAGATACCAGAAACGTGATAAATTGCATTCATCTCAGAGGGAAAGAACCTGAGAAATGGTCAGAAATCATCAACCAAAGTCAACTCCTCCCCATCATACCAAGAACTGCAAAACCAACAAAATAAGCAGATTACCAGGCACGACCATATAAACACCAAAACGACGGCACTAACAATATTGGTAGCTTCTGTTGCTATATCCTGTTCCATTTCTTTTTTCTATGCTTTCTCTACTGCAGTTATTTAGATCACCCTTTTCCACACTCCTTGTGACCTTCAATTTTCTTTGCCAACTTCCATGGGGTATAAGGGGCTCAAGATAGTAAAATTCTTCAGCTAAATAACAGCAACGAGGTAATGCTGGTGGGCAAAAAATGTAATAGAAGCCAGAATAACTTAATTGGGCTGCCAAATCTGAGCTTGAGAATGAATTCATATTTTTCTTTTCTTGGTACAAAAACTCAAAGCCTTGAGTATCTTATGGGGTTTAAACAATAACTGGAAGACTATGATATAGCAGCAAATCTATTAAAGCTTTGCCCCAAGGGAAAATTAAGACTTATTCTCTTCCTCTTGTAGGGAAACTGAGCGCTTCAGTTCTGTATGTGTTTTCCATTTAATGCATATGTCAATATGCCTTAAAAAGCATTATTTCTAGCAGCCATATCTGTGCCTAGGCAAAATCATTCTGATTAGGTACATACAGCTTATGTGAAAACTTAAAACTCTAGCGCATACCTGGGTACTGGTATGAAAGCTACACAGTGAACTGCTTTATTGTTTCATCTGACCAAAGACAGGCAACAAATGAAACATACAGATAATTCAAAACACTCTCCATCTTCTAGCAGGTTAAATGCAACAGGACCTCATGCAGCATCCCTCATATGGCCCTGTCTGGCTAATGCAATGGTCTGCAACAAACAACCTAATGCAGAAGAAGAAGGGAAAAGAGGAGAGGAGAAATATTTTTCTGTTCTCTCAGAAAAAAACAACAAACACACATATCAATATCCAAAAATGCTAAAATATCTTATTGAAGCAACTACTGGCTCTTTGGTGGAATAATAATTCCTTCAATTTATATCAGCTTCCCCTACACCTTTTGTATTTAGCAGTACAGTGCTGTTCACGTGATATGAAAACCCATCCTGCTTTTAGAAAAATGACATAAGGATTTTACATTAACAGTTATTATAACCCACAGTATAAAAAGTTATAAAGTTATATATTAAAGTATATAGTTATATATATAGTTATATATTAAAGTATAAAGTTATTATAACCTACAGTAAATCAATACGATATACACACAGACATCCTAACAAAAACTTCCAACTCTCAAACACATCACAAACACAAAATACACCCTGCCTGTGAACTTATCTTTACCCCAATTCAGCTATGACCTGAAAAGGTTGCACATTGCATTTCTAAATTTTCAAATTGAATTTCCCCATCTCACAAGCTTCCAAGTTAGGGGAAGAAAAATGCAGGAGACATTTCTCTGAAGAGAAGCTCCTGGCTCCCAGGTGAGTACTGACAGTGGTTTTACATGCTGTAGTGGAGCAAAGCCACTGCTGCAAGACCTCCTGCAAAACATCTCATATCACTCCCAATTTGGATGCCTTTTCGTTAACCTCAGACCAACCCTGCAGAAATCTAGCTAACCTAACAACACTGACAGGGACTTGGTTTAGACTGCAGGTTAAAAAATGTAATATCCAATTCCAATGCAGATGAGGGAATCTTAAATATTATCCTGTATTATGCATGGTAATCTGAGGCAAGATGGGACTGTTACCTGGTTTGCTGAAGCTGTGATCCTCCCAGATGTTTTCTATGTAACATGAACCAAATAAATTCACTTGTAAGAAATAAAATGTTTTCCAAGGCCTCTTTTCCATACTGCTCATTAACTAAAATCTCAATAGTTTCAGGGGGCTTCCTCGGTAAGTCAGCAGCAACATCCCCTCTCTGTCACACTGTACAGAAACCCTGGCGTAGTTCTGCACGTGCGTGTGCCACCAGCTTTTAAACAGCTGTCTGAATGTGTAACTTGGGCTGAATTCAAGTTTCGCACCCCTCAGCTTTGTTCCCTTCTAAGCAATTCTTGTCTTAAATGGCCAAAACAAAGATCTCAAACTTTATTTACCATGTAACCTGTCACTGTGATAAAAAAAAAAAAAAAGCCTTGCCCAACTTTCACGAAAGAGACAAGGCTTGTTTCGTTTTCCCTGCCAGTTACTTCTACTTTGCAAACCCCATTCAAATGCAGACAGTTACTTTTGAACACTGAGAGTAGGTGTTAAATTGAGATTATGGTAAACAGCAGATTTCTTTGGTTGGTGAAGAAATTATTTCATGAAGACACAAGAGAATTAAGCAGAATTTCATGTCACTTACTGTATGTGCTGATCAGAGAGTGAATGATGAGTTTCTTGCTGTGGACAGCTGCAATCCTCTGCAGCCTTCAGGTGGAAGGAAACAAAATTCACATTTTAAAAAGGAAAAAAACCCACTTCTTAGTCCTTTCGAGTAAAAAGTAAACAGATCTTTCTTGCCAGATTTATTATTCTATTTATATGTTGCCTGAACCTGTCTAAGAACATTTTGAAATATTTTTTTCTTCTTTATCTCATTTCACTATTACCATGACAGCTTGTTTCTGTCAAAGAGAAAAGACTGTTGTTCTCTTCATTATATATACCAGCACTGAGACTTAGACTTTCCTTAGTCTGAAGGGAACACCAATTTGGTTGGTGGGGACTATATCATTCAAGCTGTTTGGTAACAAGCTGTGAGTATGCACAAGAGACTTTAAACATTACTACTATATTCTAAAAGAAAGAGCAAGCAGGTGTTCTCTGCAACGTAGGTTTTAGTTCGTAATGCTAATTAGATAGCAATTACAGCTTCTGTATACTACTTGGTAGCTATCCTTAGCAGACAAAAAAAAGCAAACACTACCGATGATACCTTCCATGTCCAGATAAAAAATATAAGGGGGGGCCAACCTTTCCTCAACATACTTGACCTTCTGGTGGGTATCACCTCCTTCTGCAGAGCTGGCACTAAACTTCTCTCAGGTAGGCAAGCTGCAGCTTGAAAGCAGAAGAGCACAGGGCCTGTCAAGATGCCTAGGGACTGGGAAAACAAGCTGAAATCTTCTACTCTTTGACCATAAGTGCGAAGCTGTCCATTCTTCTCTTCTCCAAAGTGCTGGTCGAATGGCCAGTGCTTGGCTGCCATTGACTCCCTCTGTTGGCTGCATCTATGTCCTCTGGCTCCTGGCTTTCAGATGGCATGCACATATGCTATTCAGAGCAGCACAGACTGTCAGCTGCTTATCTAGTGTATTATGTGACTAGTGAAGTGCCACATGGTTGAACACCAGGAAACATATTGCTTGCTTTCACTATCAATGACCTAGAGGGAAGAATATGCAAGAGAGGAAATTTGCGGTGATAAAATGGGGCTGGGACTGGGAAGCAGGTCAAAACAATGAGAGAGCTTGACAAAAAAGTGACTGCTAACTTCAAAGATGAAATGCATGGCCTATACAAAACGGGCTGATGCTTTAACAGGACCAAAATACAGACAGAGCTACTCCAGCAACTTGACCAGAAAGCAGAATACAAAGTTTTAACTGGAGTTAAAAAGTTAACATTGACAGGAGAACATCTTTCTACTTGTAATACTCTCAGCAAATCCTCTTTCTCCTATGTTTGCTGTATAATTAAGGCGAGCTTTCCCTGTAGAGCAATAAGGGAAGTAAAATCACACAAGTTCTTTAAAACTATCTTTTTGCTGTTGATATTTTTTTTTCAGATGCAGTTTCAAATTTCTCTCCTGGCTAAAAACCCTTTCTTTTTTTTCTTTTAAACGGAATCCTGATAGGCTCAAATAATAACAAGGTTTCTACTGCTAGAACTTAAAGAACATTACCATACATCTTAATGCTGTTGATAAGATTGTAAGATTCAGCAACACTGAGACATACATAAACTCTCTCTTCATCCTCCTGCTTAAAATTTACCTCTTTGAAACACCTAGAGCTAGCTTGGCTAACACGCCAGCCTGACCACTTATCCTACTGCACTGGACAGCTTCATTTCTCCTGCTCTCCCTTACTATCCACACATTAAACACGAATTCTTTTCATATGCCAACATCACCAGTTGTGGAACAAAGGAGAAAGGACCGGGGCTCAACTTGCTGTGATCTGTTATGGCTCAAGCACCGCACATCCACATGATGTAATTTCTAATAACGAGGTTCAAGCCAGTTTCCATTCCTAGACATGCAGTACACATGCAGAGAGCCAACTTCTGCAGGACTGCACATCTGCATCGCAAGTAGGTCACCCGGAAGAGTAAACCAGCACATGACTTCAGCCTGTTTCATGAGGTGGGAGACAGTTTTGAATGCATATTGCAAACCTTCAAGTATGGGTGCAAGGCAAATTCATGAAAGAACAACCCATCGTGTGCCCTATATTGCTCATTGGGATGCACTCTTTGCATCAGGGTTGAGAGCTCCCAGCACAGTGATGCTGCTAATGCTACTTATGTTATTATGAACAAATAAAATTAATAACAGGAGCTAAGCTTATGCCATCTTGAAACCCTTCTATTTCGATTTTGCATGCAATCAGTTTCCTTATGGAGTCAATTCCAGTGGAAAACATACAGAAGTTCAGAGAGAGGATACTCCAACCCAGATTCATCTAACCTAGGATCAAGGGAGCTACCAGGGCAAAATGGATCAAGCTAGGGACTTGAGTTGGAATATAGGATAGGTTGAAATTTAAAGAATCTGAGCCTTCCTCTATAGAAAAGTTTTTTGTCCCATAAAATAAAAAATACTAGCAAAACATATTCAAATGAAGAAGATAGTTGGACTTTCTATTACCCTATGTTATGCAGTTATTAAGTGGACACTTTATGAATTAGACAGCTATGCCCTCAAACTTATTTAAGGGACTTCATCTAAAACATGGAACTCATTAGAAAATAAGATTAGGTTATCTGAACCTGTAGCATGTATTCAGTTTGACTCTGCAGTCAGGATTCAGAACGGAAGCTTAATTTGAAGTGGAATCAAATTATCCTGTACTCAAAACTAAATGTTGTTGGAAGTGCTTTACTAAATTGCATTTAAATCACGCTTTGGTGCTGTTCTGAATTGTGGCCACTGCTATTAAGAAGTCTAGTTTGAGACAATTCAGATTTAGAAGGAAGACGTTAAGTCTATTTTCAAGAATTCTCTTGCTACTGAAATTCCTCGGTACTGTTTAAGATATTAGCTCTATATTTCCTTATGCCAGAAAAAATATAGATAAATAGATATAGGCGATTAAAACAAAACAAAAAAGCATCTTTCTTTGCTAGTGATGCAGTTTTATTCATCCCAAATTACCAACCTTTTCCTTTGTTACAATGGTTTCTTCTATGCATGAATCTTGGCATATTAATAAAAAATAAATTTGAGGTTGAGGCTGATTAAAACTGAAAGTAAGCCTTGATCTGACATGTTATTTTGATTGGGTTTTCAAAGTTCACATAGTTCTAGTTCTAATTTATGTTATGCATGGTATATATCTTCTTGGTTGAACAACTACATTATTCTAAACAATTATATTGCTATGATACACATAATGCATGGCTCCTGAGCATAAAGTTCTTTAATGATGGCAGACTGTAAAGTGGTACAGTTCACTTTTAAAAGGTCACGCATCTTTTTTCAGTAGATTAACATTTTATCTTTTAATGGTGTTAAGAAAAGGTCAAAGATTCTAACAGATGGAATATGGAAAGCTTCTATTGAAGAAGATCAATGTGTTAAGCATCAATCTAAGTCCAGAAACACAGCCACTTAATGACTGTTGTTCATGTTTTATTTTAAATTACCACTGTCTTGACTGTTTGAATGCTAAAATTACATTTTCATATTTTAAAAAAAAAAAAAGAACATCACTATCTGATGCATATCTATGCTTGTGTTGTATTTTCAAGAATATGTCTTTATTGTACAAAATAAAAGAAGTCCCTTAAATAATTAGCTTACCCTTAGGCTAATGGCCTGTCATTTTGACATACAAGTGAATGAAGCAGAACGATCCCCAACAGCAACATGGAAGATAATTTTATATTGGTTTAACTGGGTACTTTTGCAATAATTTGAAGGGATATATGCTTTCAATCAATTCTCTTTTCTGCTGTAACATGCTGTTGAACAGCAAACTTTTAATATTGGTGGTAATATAAACTTATGATTATATTCTTCCAGAAGAAAATATTTAGGTACTAGACCTTTGCAAGAGTATTTCATTATCATTTGTAGCCCCAGATTCTGTAAAAGAATAAAATCAAAGCATTTCTGCTCTCCCAATAACTTCAGACCTGAAGGGAAGAAAGTGCCAAGTTTTGCTTCTTCTTCTGCTACATGCCTCTACTTTTATAAAGTAACTCATACGACAGAAACCATGATTGGTTTTCTGTGTGCTAAAGTAAATACAAATATAAAAAAATAACAGTAGGGGGTCAAGCTGTTTTGTAAAAAGTTATCAGACAGCTTCTAAAGATTGGTCAAGCTTACATCTCTGCAGTTTGTATGTGCATTTTTCAAATGTACTTGTCTTCCAAGTTCCTATTATCCCCTCTAGTCAGGCCTGCTCCTAACAAAAGGGCTCCAAGGACAAGGTAAAACTCCAGTGGCATTAGGGATTCTCTTCAGGGTCCTTGGAGGTAACTGCTATTAAGCAACAGGAAGCGAATTTACACTCCAGTACCCACCTACACATGAAAACAAAATGGTGAGTATTGGGGCTGGCAATATTCTTCCTTCTAATGGGAATGCAAAACAGTATTTTGATGAATTACTGAACAAGCTAAACCAGACAGAGTTTACAGGGATATCTGTATTAAAAAAAAATAAAATAAATTTCAGAACAATAGCAATACTGGACATAAGCCCAATGCAACCAGACACAAATTAATAAAATATTTGTTGCTCAGATTACAATAACTAAAGGGTTATTCAAAATGCAAGTTTATAAAGAATAATCTCTTATTTTATAGTTTCGCCTCATATTAGAAAGAATCTTGGAAACTTGCAGTTTCTATTTTCAGACAGAAATCAAAGTCAACCTCACCCCCATCCCAGCTTTTTGATAAATCTCATATTGCTATTATCTTCTAAGTGCTAGGATCTAGGAGATAAGTTATCTTTTACTAGGATATAAGCTCCATACCGTTACCTCCTATATTTCGTTTTTCACCCTCTGTAGGTCGGGCAGAGCTGCTATCTCCTCTCCAGTATGGGGAAATGACACCACTTCTACAAACTGATGAGAGGAACCGAAGTTTTCCTCAGAAGAAACTGTGTTCAAAACAGACTGTGTAAAGCATAATTATGAGGTTTCACTTTTATTTATAAATATTTGTTGCAGAGTTCAACTGCCTATACCAAATACTCCCAGCACCAGCAGCTTCACCATTAAGATTGTACTGCCCTAGAGGAGAACCCAGCTTTAGTTCCCAGGTGAAGAATGGGTTTCCAACATATCCTGAAGCCAACAGAAGCTGACTTTTTTGACCACGCTAGGCAGAAGGCTCCAAAGCTGTCAACTGCTCCTTGTTTCCTCAGTGTTAAGGAAGTTTCAAGCACAGGGGCTGGTGGTTATTTTGAGTGCCACAGCACGGCTTGTTCATGACCACTTTCTCTTGGGTAGGACAGCCTTTGGGAGTTCGGTTATCAAAAATGCTATTCAACGGTGAACTGATTGCCTTTATTGCTCTGAAGACACATGGTGAGGTATTGGACTAATTAAGCAGGCTGCCATATTGCTCAGTTCTACTGGATTTAAAATACAGCCCCACAAACAGCTCTGCAAAGGGGACAATTCCTATTGAAGTGTGAAAAAATAATGAAAGCAACCAGCAGACATTGCTGGCTGTTTGATCATCCGGTAGCACTTAGGATTTTAAGAGGATAGCTCAAAATCTCTTTTAAGTAGCTGAAATATTCAAGTAAATCTTCTTGCTCCTTTACTTGCTCTAACCACTGCATTTTTGGGAAGGAACATAAGCCCAAGTCATCCTCATGCAAACTTCAGAGTCACGTTGAAACTGAGGAAGAGAGACAACTTCTCTCTAGGTGAAGCAACCTAAAGCAATAAAGCCGGCCACTGTGAACGTGCTAAAACCAGCACTCAGACCATAATTCCTTGTGAACTCCCTTCATGGTTTCACATACAGACTGGGTAAGACAGATGAAGCAGAAAGCCCTCACTAATTTCCAAACTGGCTCGGTGGGAAAAGAACAGAGTCGGCACAGGGCAGTGCCACGCACTGGCAGTACACATCACTTAGCAGACAGCTCCAAAAGCGTGATAGCTACCTGGAGGATACAAAGAAATTGGCATTGCTTTATGTAAAAGCAGCAGCAACTGACGCTAAAAGCCATTATGTTCTCCCACTATCTTTGAATAGTCAGAGATGATGTTATTACAAGAGGCAAATTTACAAAGCCAGAAAGCCACAAAATAATCTTCTATGGTAGCCACAAAGTCTGCAAGGCACTACAGGTAAAAGGTAAGTATGAAAAAATATGAAGTATTGATTTACTCTGTTTCAATTTTTATTTATTTATTTTTAAAGTCCATGATCTTTTCACAGGTGCTATGGGATCCAAGAAACCAGGGAAAAGATATTTCCTTTCCATGGCTGCTCCAGAGCACTGCAGGCCAAATTATACTCCTGTAAACACCTCTGGGATGCTGTATTTCTTCCTGAATTTGCACAGCTGTAAACACACAGACGCCAGGAAAAGAACATTAACAAATGCAGATTAAATATACTCCAACCTGCTTTTCTCTTTTCTGTCTCTGCTCCGCAGAGCTGGCGAGAGCAGAAGCAGTAAATGCTTACGATTGTCACTTGAGTCAGCACATACAATTCTTCATACGTGTAGGAACTAGCTCTGCTGAGGAAGAAAATACCATTTCCACAATAACTTTTCACAGTGGAACTGTGCCTTAAATCAAACAAGCAAGTTCTGAGTCAGCTTGGTGGCAGAGCAACAACAATTTGATCTGCTACGTGGCAAGCTTTGGTTTGGAGATACTAAACAATTCCTCATCCCGGGCCCCAGGCTTGTAAGTATGATAGAAGATGATGCAATGCATCCAGACTCTGGGGAGAAAAGGAACAGTCATACCACTCTTGAGAAACCCTTTGTGCAGAAAAATTTATTGTGTGCCCCCAGGTGCAAAGGCTATGGATGAAATGCAACTCAATAAAGACAAGCCATGGTGTTTCAAGACAGCTAATGAACATTTCAGTATTTGCACTTAGTCAGATAAAGCAGTGTTTTCCAGTTGAGAAAGGAGACAGTAATCATGCGAGCATGATTTCTATGTGATAAGAAATGCTCCCAGAGTTTTTTAAGCCTCATGTTTTGTTTTTGTTTGGTACAAAGATAATCCTATTAATGAAATCTAACCAGTTCTCCCACCTTTACACTTCCCTTGTTTACTTTTTTTAATGTAATTTTTCCAAGGAGTTGTATTTCATTTATGAGGGTCACCTGTCTTTTAAACAGAGCAGTAGTTTTATATTTTCCACATATATGGAGCATCGTCTTGCATACTCTTTACTTCCCACTCTATAAAGTGGTAAGAAAGTCCATTAAGATGTACTATGATTTTATAATTTATGTGTTCTGTTTGATTTCCATGTTTAAGTGCAGCTGATGAGGCCTATGAAATAAATAGTTAACATCTTAGTGCCCACGGACAGAATATCAACATGAGCACCAGGAATTCATAACACCTATGGAAAGCAGTGTTGCATATATGCAATAAGATACAAGAGAATATTTTCAGGAAATGCCCCTTATATAGCACCCAGTCAAGCTTCTGAAGGGATTATTCATTATAAATCATGCTGGCTTGATAATGAATTCTGCTAGAGGACATGATGTTAATTCAGCTATTCCTTTCTCTTTTACTCTTGGATTTAAGTTTAAAAAAAATATTATTTTTTAGCCTTTGAGTACTTCTGTGATCTGATTTCTTACACCCTGCAGGGGACAGCATTGGGTAAAGAAAAGTAGAAATCATTTGATAAAGAAGCATTTGCTTTCAATGATCAAATTATACTTTGTTAATTGAGATACAAAAAAAGTGTTCTTTTAGGTTGGTACAAATCTCTGTCTCTCTTCTCCCTTAAACTCTGCAGAATTATTAATCGAAATTACTTTGGTTACATAGCTCATTCTCCTATCAGTAGCGAGAAAATTTCTCACCCATTTGTAGCCACCAGCATTACTGAAGGAAAAGAACTGCTGTGTAGTATTGCTATAGCTTTGGATTTTCTTCTCCTGACGGGCTATGTAATCCTTTTTTTCAGCAGCTATGCCAAATCCCATCTATAGCATCAACATAGGTAGCAACGTGGGGATGAAAAAAAGTTGCTTTTCTACTATCACCTTTCATTAAAGTATATAGATGTGTATGGACACACACACATGTATTTGGTCTGTAAACGTGTATGTAAATGCAAGCCAAAATGTTTGCCTTTTATTTTTCTCAGCCATTGTTGCAAAAATAAAAAGTGTTCTCTCCCCTGCAAATAGGTCTGTATTTAAAAGTGATATTGCAAAAGGTATATGGTAGCCTTGTTTATTTTGGACAGATGCAAAGAAGTATCTCTGAACTTCTGCCAGTGATCAAAGGAACTGATGATGTAGAACAGATTCATGGGCCATGTCCTATCAGCCTGCACTTTACCCATCATCCATCATACAAACCCTAAGCCTTTTTCTGAGTGATGATTGCACCCTAAACACATAAAATTAATCACCACTCTAGCCTGGCCAGGTGTCTTGCCTCCAGAAATTATCTCATTGCAGCAAAAGAACTGCTAGAATCTGATATCTGTACTGTAATTTAATTTAAAGAATACTGCACAGTAATGCTAAGATTGATTTACATATCTGAAAAGTTTCTAGTTTCACAAAGCCAATATAAATTCTTGGAGAAATATGTAATTGGGAAAAATGGTTGATCATAAAATCAGTTCATTTGAATATTTATTAGTTTCTGGAATTTTCAGTTGATGCT